>NW_019154130.1:15894961-15899277 GCF_002288905.1 Enhydra lutris kenyoni | reverse complement strand
ACACACACACACACACACACACACACACACACACACACACACACACACACACACACACACACAGTGAGCCTGAAGCCAGCTACTCCTCGATGGCCTCCTGCCCATTTGTTGGACCAAGTAGAGGTCCACGGTACATGTTAACCAAGGACAGGCTGGCAGGCTGAGTAAGAAGCCCACCCCGGGCCCTCTGCCTAGGCATCAAAAGGCTGCTGACCCCCTGGAAACGGCAGAACCTAATTCAGCATCCCCTGACCCCTTCTGTACAGACAGACCAAACCCCAGAGACTCTGACCTGGCCTTGGCTGAGACTCTGGGAACCACCAAGAGGCACCACTGTCCCTCCCAGGCCTGACGGCAGGCCAAGACAAAGGCGGCCATCAGTCATGGAAGGTTCTGCTTCTCCTCGTTAATTCAAGAGCATCCACGGCCCCTGCTGAGTCGCTGAAGAGCTCTCTGGAACCTCTTTTCAACTGAAAACAGTAATTTGCAAGAGCTCACAATGCAAGCAGCAGACGGGATGCCATGCCGAGTTGAGCCCAGCCGGCCTTTCTCATAGCCCCCCTGGCTCTGTGGAGCCACTCGGAGGCTGGGCCACTGCCACAGGCCAGTGGGAGGGGACAGGGATGGGAAAGGAGCACCACACATCCACAGCTCCCTGGAACAAGCTGGGGCGTTCACCGTGACAAGCAGCAATACTGTCATGGCCGGAGCATCTGCTTCCTAGGGCTGCCCTAACAGATGACCACACTGCGGGGCTTAGGACAGCAGAAATTCATCTTCTCCCCTACCCAGAGGCTGGAAGCCCAAAATGCAGGTGTTGGGTGGGCTGGTTCCTTCTAGAGGTTCTGAAGGGACATCCATTCCGTGCCTGTCTCCTAACTTCAGCTGGCTTCTGGAAATCTCTGGCTTTCGTTGGTTTATAGATGCGTCAATCTGATCTCTGCCTCCATCTCTACATGTGTCCTTTCTTGGGCATCTGTCTTTGTTTTCTCTTCTTAGAAGAATACCAGTCACTGGGTTGGGGCCCAGTCAAACCTAGTAGAACTTCTTCTTAACTCCTTCTACCTAGTTCCATCAAAGGTCCAGTGTGGACGTTCCTGATGGACACGAATGTTGGGGGGACACTATGTAATCCAGTCTACACTGTACTGAATTCCACTTTTGCCACTTCCTGCTGTGTGATGGAAGATAAGTGACTTAACTTCTCTGATCCCGTTTCCTCATCTCTATATTTTTTAAAGATTTTATTTATTTATTTGACAGAGAGAGAGAGAGATCACAAGTAGGCAGAGAGACAGTCAGAGAGAGGGGGGAAGCAGGCTCCCTGCTGAGCAGAGAGACTGATGCAGGGCTCCATCCCAGGACTCTGAGATCATGACCTGAGCTGAAGGCAGAGGCTTAACCCACTGAGCCACCCAGGCGCCCCTGTTTCCCCATCTTTAAATAGGAATAATTTTAAGACTATTGTGATAGCTAGACCATGATGCACTACAGCTAGGTGTCACAAGCAAAGACTCTAGAGCCAGATGACCTGTCACCTACTTGCTGTGTGACCCTAGATAGGTTGCCTAAACTCTCTGATCATTTGCTCGCCTGTCTGTAAAATGAAAAGGTTAAAAGAAATCATGGTCCTCCTCCCCCTCCTATATCCCAAGTTCTTAAAGATCCCTAAAGGTACCACTGAGATCAATGGGACCTCTTAGGATTTCCAAAAGCCTAGAAATTACACATTAACTGTCAACAATGGTACAACTCCATGTTTGGGGGCTGGAATTGGAATCACTTGTGCTACATTCCATCCTCTCTCAAGACAGACAGAATTCCTCATCAAGAATTATCAGTGTTGGGGCGTCTGGGTGGCTCAGTGGGTTAAGCCTCTACCTTCAGCTTAGGTCATGATCTCGGGGTCCTGGGATCGAGCCCTGCATCAGGCTCTCTGCTCAGTGGGGAGCCTTCTTCCTCCTCTCTCTCTCTGCCTACCTCTCCGCCTACTTGTGATCTCTGTCTAACAAATAAATAAAATCTTAAAAAAAAAAAAAAGAATTATCAGTATGGGGGGTGCCTGGGTGGCACAGTGGGTCAAGCATCTGACCATGGGTCTTCCCTCAGGTCATGATCTCAGGGTCATGAGATCAAATCCCATATGGGTCTCCACACTCAGTGCAAAGTCTGCTTATGACTCTCTCCCCTTCTCCCTCTGTCCCTCTCCCTGATCTCTCTTTCTAAAATAAATAAATAAATCTTAAAAAAAAATGATCGGTGTCTCTGATAAGTCTCTTTTTTTTTTAATATAGTGAAAAAAAATTCTTACTTAAAATCATGCAGTTCGTTTAAGAAACAAAAGTCTTTCTGGTCCCAGAAGGGACAAATAAGAACATTCTCGGGGCTGGAGAGGTCTGGGCTCCATGGGGTCAGCCCAGATCAGCTCATAATAAATGGCAACACAGTTCTTAGTTATGGAACACTCACCTGATGCCAGGTGCTGTTTTCACTACCGTCCACCTTGTCTCTCATTTGTTCACAAGATAACTCTATGAGGCACGTATTCTTCCTACCTTTATTTTACAGTGGAAGAAACTAAGGCCCAGAGAGGGGCAGTGAGTTGCCCAAAGTCACACAGCTGGTTAGCAGCTAGGCATCCGGAGATCTGAATTCAGGTCTGGAACTCTCCTGAGCAAGCTGTTCAACTGTGGAACTATTAAATCTCCGCTAACTGTGAGCTCAAGAGCAGAGAATTACAACATCAGCCATGTGCGTAACCAAAAATGCTCAAGCAGCCACATCCAAAAGGAAAAACAGGAGAAATCAGCTTTAATCAGGTACTTCAACAGAGCCCCCAAATCTAGAACATTGCCAACCAACATGAAATAAATAGAAACATGATTATTAACAACGTATTTTATATTCTTTTCTTCACACGAAGATCCCCAGATCCAGTGTGTGTCTTACAACCTACACAGCACAGCTTGGATCAGACTACCCCCTCTTGACCGCCCGGTGGCCCCACGGAGGCTGGGGTAGCCCAGCAGATCTGGAGATCCATCTGCGGATTTGCAGAGCTGGAGAAAATATCTGGATGGAGCTCACTCCAAATCAGGAGGCATCCCAGGGCCTCCTTAGGTGGGAGGCGAGGGAAGTGGCAAACTGTGCCTGGCATCCAGATCATCTAGGCACCAGGGGACTCCTGCCGCGTGTCCCAGAGCTCCGGCCGCCCCTGCCTTAACCACTCCAACCCTGCAGGCAGCCCCGGGCCGATCAGCGGAGGGCCTGCTGGGGGCTGGCTCAGCTCAGCATGCTCGGGGGCCCATCTGGGCTCATGCGGACCCAGCCCACGCACCCCATGGATCGAAACCACCGTGCAGGGATGACTGAAACTGCTTCTGCAGGCCAACGGGACTGGCCGCCCATGCCTGGCTCAGCGCCCTCTGTGTGGGAAAGCAGGCCTGCTCCATAAGATGGGAGGTTATCAGAATACCCCTCCCACACGGGGTTCACAGGAGGGCCCCATGAGGAACTCTCAGAATCACTTTTTTTTTTTTAAAGATTTTGTTTATTTATCTGAAGAAAGAGTGAGAGAGCATAAGCAGGGGGAGGAGATGGAGAAGGAGAAGGAGAAGCAGGCCCCCACCCAGGAGGGAGCCCCAGGCAGGACTCAATCCCAGGACCCCGAGAGCATGACCTGACCTGAGGGGAGATGCTTAACTGACTGAGCCACCCAGGTACCCCAAGAATCACCTTTATCTTGGGAACCTGAGCGGCCCAGTCAGTGAAGCATGGGGTTCTTGATTTCAGCTCAGGTCATGATGTCAGGGTGGTGGGATCGAGCCCAGCATCAGGCTCCATGCTCAGCAGGGAATCAGCTTGGGAGTCTCTCTCTCCTTTTCCTCTGCCCCTCCCCCGGCTTAAGCTCTCCTTCAAATATAAAAATAAATCTTTAAAAAAAGAAAAGAGAAATAAGAAGAATCACCTTTATCTCTTGAATGTTTATGTCAAACACTGAGTGTGCTCCAGAGACGGGCCATCTTATGGATAGGGAAGCCAAGGCTGAGATGAAATCACTTCCCCAGCATCACACGGCTGCCACATGGTGGCTCCAATGACAACAGATCCTGGCTCACAGAGCGGCTACAAGAATAAAATCAATTAGTACATTAAATGAAATCACTTCAAAGGGTGCTGGGCACCTAGTGGGCTCAGTGGGTGTTTGCTCGGTCATCACCCCCATCGTCATTGATATCACATCACCATTTATATCATCGTCACCATCACCATCGTCATCATCACTGTTAACATTGTCACCATCATTGTCATCATCA
>NW_019154130.1:15884143-15891961 GCF_002288905.1 Enhydra lutris kenyoni | reverse complement strand
TCATCACCATCGTCATCACTGTCACCATCACGACCATCACCGTCATCGTCATCACCACCGTCACCATCATCGTCATCACCATCATCATCACCACCACCACCATCATTGTCAACCCCATCACCACCATCACCATCACCGTCATCATCTTTGTCACCACCATCGTCATCATCACTGTCACCATCACCACTGACATAACTCTCACCCTCATCCACTGTCTCGCCACATGTGTGTGAGCAAAAAGCACTGCTGGGCATAGAGGGACAGGGCCCAGCTTGAGTAAGCTTCTTCTTTTTTTTTTTTTTTTAAAGATTTTATTTATTTATTTGACAGAGATCACAAGTAGACGGAGAGGCAGGCAGAGAGAGAGAGAGAGGGAAGCAGGCACCCTGCCGAGCAGAGAGCCCGATGTGGGACTCGATCCCAGGACCCTGAGATCATGACCTGAGCCGAAGGCAGCGGCTTAACCCACTGAGCCACCCAGGTGCCCCTTGAGTAAGCTTCTTAACCTAAGTAATAAATGGACTGAAACCCAATCAATAACACATAAAAATCAAGGTAAGGCTGAAAGCGGATTCTTATTTGGGACAGACACATACACATACACACCTCTACACCCAGGACATTTTCTTTGGCCAAAGAACACTGCCAGCAAACAGCTTTGAGCATGCCTGGGGTGGGGGACGTGGGTGTGGAGAGAAAGCTAAGTCAGCCGCCACAGGTCCTATGCAGTTTATTTTTATTTTTCTCCATCTTTGGCTTCTTGGCCACCCACAGGGGACGCTGCCAAGTGCAGTAACCTCCCTCAGGTCTTTAATGGTCTGTCCAACAGAGGGGGGCTTGTTTGGGCATTCTGTTTATATATTGTTAGCTCTGCTGCCGGCCCAGCTTATACAGGGTCACTGCAGGTCAGGCTCTGGGCAGAACCAAAGACGCTCTCTCCAGCTGACTTTCCCCAGCCTCTCAGTGACTCCTTCATTCCTCCATCCCTGACCCCGCAACAGCTACCAGCTGGGTGTTCTACCTCCGACAACATGCTGCTCTTCTCATTCACTCTTTATAAAGGCAGTGACACCCTGGAGACCACGGATTTAGGACCAGATATTTGGGTGTTAGCAGGGCCTTCCTGAAAAGTTGAGGTTCTGGGTAGGGGGTTCTGGCAAGAGCAGAGACTGGAATCTAAGAGAAGAGAAACCTGGGACATTTATTCCACAAGTCTTATTAAGCATGTACTATACACCAGAAGGGATGCTAGATAATGAGGTAGAGAAGAGAATGATAGGAAGCCCAAGTTTCATGTATCTTACATGACAGGAGGCTAGAAAGTTGATTTCATTAGCTCAATAGTCCCCCAGATGTCCAAATCATCCCTTTTTATTATTTTTTTAGAGATTTTATTTAAGAGAGAGAGAGTACAAGCATGCGTAGAGGGGGAGCAGGGGGAGGGGGAACATCTCAAGCAGGACTCCCTGCTGAACAGGGAGCCTGGCATGGGGCTCGATACCACAACCCTGAGATCAGGACCTGAGCCAAAACCAACAGTCAGTTAACCAACTGAGCCACCCAGATGCCCTAGAATCATTATTATCTTAAACTAGCATTTACTGAGCCCAGCTCCTGTGTTAAATGCTTAAATTACACAAGATCATTACTGCAACAACTCCAGGAGCTGGGTACCACTCACATTATCTCCCTTTGACAGATGAGAAAACTGAGGCGCAGTGAGGTTGACAGATTTACCCCCACCTCATTCACTGAGAAATTGGGACAAGTGGGACTTGTACCTGGAAGCCTAAGGCTCTACAAGAACATGAAGAGGCATCCAACCCGTCCTGGGGTCAGAAATCCGGCAGTGACCTGAGATGTGTAGGTGTGCCTAGTGGAGGAGCTGGGGACAGAAAGAAAAGAAAGTGGGGGGAGATGTGGAGCTGTTGGCCCAGGGAGGGTAAGGCACTTACCTGAGGGCCTGAGTCAAAAGTGGCAGAGCCTGATCATGTCCAAAGACTTGTGCCTCCAGTCCCATGTTTCTGCTCCCTTTCTATACCCTTGACTTCATGAGCCCTGTTCTCTAACCAGCTAAGCTAAACCAGGGCTCAGCAGGGGCCCAAAATAGCTGCAGCTTCCCGGCAAAATTAGTGCAGAGTCAATCTTGCCCCATTCATCACTCTGACTCCAACCTTGTTATTTTCAGGCCACAAAGCACTGGGAATGAGGAGAGAGAGACAGATGGACAGACAGACATATAGAGAGATGCTCCTTCAAACCTATTGCACTGTTAGGTCTCTAATGGAAAATCTATCATTTCTTCATCTCAGAAATGTGTCAAGACATTGGCTGATTGCAACCCCAGCGTCCTTTTAACCCCCCCACCCCTCTCTCCTTCCAGCATCAATTCCCTACAGAATCTACATATCCTCCAGCCTGTGTGGTTTGAGTAAGGCTAACTCTAGATTCAGTTCCAAAGATCGGTCCTGACAGGCTGAACCCAGTCACCATAGACCACCTCCCTCTCTCACCCCTGGCTGGTTCAAAAAAAAGCAGGTAAATTAGAACCAATAAGACTGGCTGGCAGAAGTCCTGGTTCCCAATGGATTCGGGTATCTAAGAAAAGTGGTCTTGGATTCCTTGGGACATCTTACTACTATCGGAGTGCCAACAATGAGGGAAATGCAGAGATGCAGAAAAGCTAAGACCTGATGGTCTTTGAACCTGGATCAAGCCATACCTGAAGGTATTGTAGATTTTGGTAACAAGCCAAAATAAATTGCTTTCTTCTTAGAAAGTCTATCTGAGTTGTGTTTTTGCCACTTTCTACATAAAAAGGTCTTACCTGAGTCAGAGGTGTTGTAGAATTCCCACCCAGGTTTGTGAAAATCTGTCATCTTGGCTAAGGGGAGCAGAATTTGAGGACAGAATTACAGTTGAAAGGGAGGAGCTTCCTGACACAAAGATTTGGGATGATCAGGAGTTGAAGAGGCAGAACAGGCTTTGCAGAGAATTTAAATGCAGTCCATGGCTTCCTCAAGAAAGAATAATTATAGTAGCAGTTTTTGTCTCATAATATCTGGCTATTGTCTTTTGTGCCTTATCTAATCCAGTCATTCTTATCTCTTGATGAGGTAAAGGTGAGTATTCCCAAACTGAGACCCAGGGAGAAGTGGCATAGTCAAGGCACAGGGTGAGTAGACAGTAGAACTGGGCTTGGAACCCAGATGGTCTAACAGGGACACCCCCTCTCCACATCACAACCTCCTTGAAAGCAGGTGCATGGGGAGATCCTGTTTACCCTCCAATGGATAGGATTTAATGTCTGTGCCTGTGAACAAATGACAAAGTGTGAATTTCACCAGGACCATATTCTCCACTTAACCTTGGCAGGATCCCAAGGGCAGTAAACACTCCCCTAGAACAGTATGAAGTGGTCAGATGACTTTGCTTAGGAGCAAGGGCCTTAACAGGAATTGCCATATGCACGGCCATCCTGGATGCTCATTCCCGCTGCAAGCCCCAAGATTCGTGAGCTGTCCCCATCATGATGTTGCCAAGATCAGGATCATTCCATGGGAAACCCCCAGGCCGCCAAAGCTGGGGCCATGTTGATCCTGCTGTACAAATGAGGACGCTGAGAGGTGAAGTCACAGATTCAAATTACAGAGCTCAAATGACAAGATTCAAATAAAGACCACTTTCCAGGACCCTGGCATTTCCCCAGGTATGGACCCAGCCTTGGCATGAGAGAAGATTCCAGCATTAAGTAACATCCGATCACAAAGTGAGAAAGTAATTCCTTTTTAGTTTTCTTTCAATGTCCCTGGTTACATCAAAAACAAAGTCTTGGGGCGCCTGGGTGGCTCAGTGGGTTAAGCCTCTGCCTTCGGCTCAGGTCATGATCTCAGGGTCCCGGGATCGAGCCCCGCATCAGGCTCTCTGTTCAGCGGGGAGCCTGCTTCTCTCCCTCTAGCTGCCTACTTGTGATCTCTCTCTCTCTCTCTCTCTGTCAAATAAATAAATAAGATCTTTAAACAAAAAGTCTCACTTGGGTTCTAACAATTCTTCAATGCCTCTCCTCCCTGATGTTCACCAGTCCACCATGATGACAGAGAGGAGCCTCAGGGGTATGGCCCCTGGCGGGCAATAGTACCTGGCTAGAATGGATCAACTTTGTTTTGCTTTTATAGACTGAATGGGGATTAACCCCTACTTAGGGACAGTCCGATTGATTTCATATTTGCAGGTAAGTTAACTCCTTCCAATAAATAGTTTTCAGCTAAAAAAAAAAAAAAAAGGAAGTCAATTCAAAGAAAAGCATGCAAAGGCGGCAAAAATCTCAAAGGTGGGGTGCTGGTAAGTTTGGGAGAAATCACTACACACTCAGCTGAATCCAACCTTCCACCTTACCAACTCACCACATGGGGCACAAAGATTTCCAGCACAGAATGAGCCCAACTGAAATAGAAAGGCCCTGCTCCCTTCCTCTCCAGCTGTACCCGTGTCCCACCCACCCTAACCCTAACCACTAGGTCTGTTGATGCTCTCCTGGGCCAGGAGGGGAGGGACCAGTCTTGCACCTCCTTGCCTCATAATCCCGGGGACCAGTGCAGCCCAGAGAAAGAGAATGGATCTTCTGGAAAGAAGGCTGAGGTAGGCCAAGAAGGCACTCCCAAGGTTCACTCCAGGCCAGAGAACCAGGGTATCTACTACCATCTACCTGTCCTACGGTCCCACAGTGCCACTCCCAGGCACACACCTACGAGAAAGGAACGCTTGTATCTACCACAGGACATGTACAAGAACACTCCTAGCAGCTCTGTTCATTATGGCCCCCAACTGGAGAAACACCCCACACATCCTCTGGTAGGAAAGTGAATGAACTTGAACTGCTGATACGTGTAACAACGTGAGTAAACCTCAGACATGATGTGAGCTAAGGAAGCATGCACAAGAGAAAAGACACCACGGGATACTATTTATATGAAGTTCAAGGACAGGCAAATTAATCTTTGGGGACAGAAATCAAAGAGGCGGGTTACCGCCAAGGGGGTTAGGAAGTTTCTGAGAGATGGGAATATCCTACATCGGGCTTCGGCGACAGCAACATGATTCTATACATTCGTGACACATCCTGACGTTTTACTTTACCATATATAGGCTGTACCTCCATAAAAAGCTCAGTCCCCCTCCCCCGAGATCAGGGGTTAAACAACCCTATAAGAGAATGAAAGACTTAGATCACAATGGCAGTGCCAACCACTCCCTCACTGGGCCCCAGCAGGGGTGGGGGCAGGGAGAAGACTGTAACCCCATTGGGATGTCCCACAGACGAACATTAAGGTCACCAGGTATCATTCATTCAGTCAGTCCCACTGGGGAGCCACGCCTACATTCACGAGCTCCCAAGACATGCTTTATGCTCTTCGTTAACACCTTTTATTTTTCTTCTCTATGCTTTGTGAATTCACTTCCTAGGGCTGCAGTAAAAAAACACAGAAGCTTAAAACGACACAAATTTATCCTGTTAGAGTTCTAGAGGTCAGAAGTCTTTTAAAAGCAAGGTGTCCACAGGGCTGGCCTCTGTGGAGACTCTGGTGACTTAACTTCCTAACTTCTGGGGGGCCGCTGGCATTCTTGGCTCATGGTCCCTTCCTGCCATCTGTCAGACCTCTTGCAAATGTCATCGCATCTCCTTCCCTGACTCTGACCCTCCCCCTGCCTCTCCCTCTTCTAAGGACCCTTGGGAGGACACTGGGCTCTTCCAAATAACCCTGGATAATGTCCCCTTCTCGAGATCTTTAACCTCATCCCATCTGTCAAGTCCCTTCCCCCATGTCCGGTAGCATATTCATGAGCTCAAGGGATTAGAACATAGACATCGTTGAGGCGGGAGCCTTAATCAGCAGACCTCACTTAGAACAGAGAGACTTTTTTTTTTTTTTTTAAAGATTTTATTTATTTATTTGACACAGAGAGAGAGAGATCACAAGTAAGCAGAAAGGCAGGCAGAAGGAGAGGGAGAAGCAGGCTCCCCGCTGAGCAGGGAGCCTGATGTGGGGCTTGATCCCAGGACCCTGAGATCATGACCCGAGCCAAAGGCAGAGGCTTAACTGACTGAGCCACCCAGGCGCCCTCAGCAGACACTTCTGAAGAGCACAGATTTCGGAATCCGGTCAGACCCCTGTGGGCTCAGATGCTTGTCCCACCACACACTAGCTTCTCATCCTTGGGAGCGGCGCTCAGTCTCTCTTGAAGGCATTTGCCTGCCTGTACAATGGGGCGTCAATGCATTTCCTTCAGGCTGCTGGGAGGGCAGGTGAGGAGTGGGGCAGCTGGCGTTTAGTCTGGCTCACTGGAAGCACTTGGTAAGGAGCCTGTGCTTCTTCAGTGATAGTCAATGAATGAATGATTTTTTTATTCTCAATACTCCCCACGTAAGTGTGGTCACCATCTGTCACTGTACAACAGTATGACAGTATCACTGACTGCGTTCCCTGTGCTGTAGCTCTTCATATCTGCGACTGAGTTTCTAAATCAGGTTTGTCTACTTTAATTCTCTTTACCTAGTTCACTCATTCCCTCCACCGCCTACCTCCCCTCTGGAACCAGGGTGTTCTCTGTGTTTATGAGTCGGTCTGTTTTTTGTTTTGTTTTTTAAATTCCACATAGAAGTGAAATCATATGGTATATGCCTTTCTCTCCCTGGTTTCCCTTAGCCTGATACCCTCTAGGTCCATCCGTGTTGTTGCAAATGGCAAGATTTTATTCTTTTTTGATGGCTGAGAGTTATTCCTGTGTGTGTGTATGAGAGAGAGAGAGAGAGAGAGAGAGAGAGAGAGAGAGTGTGTGTGTGTGTGTGTGTGTGTGTGTGTGTGTGTGACATCTTCTTTATCCATTTATCTACCAATGGACCCTTAAGTTGCTTCCATCTCTTGGTTACTTTAAATATGCTGCAGGAACTATAGGGGTGTGTATGTCTTTTCAAATTAGTTGGGGCGGGGGGTGTTTTCACTGGGTAAGTACCCAGTAGTGGAATTACTGGATTGTAGTATATCTCCAGCTCTAGTTTGTTTGTTTTTTTAATTTTCTAAAAAGATTTTTATTTATTTATTTGAGAGAGAGAGAGAGAGATCATGAGTGAGAGTGCAGAAGCAGGGAGAGCAGCAGGGGGAGAAGGAGAAGCAGGCTCCCCACTAAGCAGGAAGCCTGACGTGGGACTCGATCCCAGGACCCTGGGATCATGACCTGAGCTGAAGGCAGACACTCAACTGAGGGAGCCACCCAGACACCCCTATTTTTTTTTAAAGATTTTATTTATTTATTTGACAGAGAGCACAAGTAGAGGGAACAGCAGAGAGAGGGAGAGGGAGAAGCAGGCTCTCTGCTGAGCAGGGAGCCCAGCCTGGGACTCTATCCCAGGACTCTGGGATCATGACCTGAGCCAAAGGCAGCTGCTCAACCGACTGAGCCACCCAGGAGCCCCCCAGCTCTAATTTTAAGGAACCTCCATACTGTTCTCCACAGTGACTGCACCACTTTCCATTCCTACCAACGCTGGTGGTTTCTTTTTCTCTACATCCTCGCCAACACTCGTTATGTCTTGTTTTCTTGACACAAGCCATTCTGACTGTTGTAGGGTGATCTCATGGTTCTGATTTGTATTTCCCCGATGATGAGTGACGCTGAGCATCTTTTCATGTGTCTGTTGGCGGCCGGGAGGCCTTCTTTGGAAGAGTATCTATTCAATTCCTCTGCCCATCTTTAAATCAGATTATTTGGGCGTTTTTTTTTTTTTTTTTTTGGTGTTGAGTTATATACATTCTTTATACA
>NW_019154130.1:15850808-15881143 GCF_002288905.1 Enhydra lutris kenyoni | reverse complement strand
TTTTTTTTTTTTTTTTTTGGTGTTGAGTTATATACATTCTTTATACATCTTGGATATTAACTCCTTGTTAGGTCATTTGCAAATACATTCTCCCATTCAGTAGGTTGCCTTTTCATTTTGTTGTTGGTTTTGCTGTGCAATGAATGAGTGATATAGATGGGGAAAAGCCACCTACTAAGTTCTGGGCACTTTTCTACCGAGTCTACCTGACTCTAGAATTCTTCAGAAATGTTCCTGACGTCCTCAGGTCTGGGCAGAGCTTATCTGGAGATGGGGAAAGAAAGGACTGGCCCCAGCTCTTCCAGAAAACAGATGGAATGTGTTCTTCAGAATGCTGGGCCACGGGTCTGAGCCAAATTCCTCCTCTACCTGGGAGTACACATCTTAGCGTTTCTGGTGACTGCTTACTGTTTATCAGAGGCAGAAACTCCTTGGCATTTTGGGGGAAAGAGATGCTGAGAAGCAGAACAAAATAGCTTTTTTTCTTCCCCCCAAAAGCACAACTGGCTGGAATGAGAAAGATTTGTGGACTCTGGGGACCACGGATGTCACACTGTGTGTGAAGTGGGTTAGAGGGGTTGAAGCGCCATCCCCCCAGTCCCTTTACACGGTACATGCAGTCCATTATTCTATATGTGGATCTGAGGAGGGATCTGGGACTCCCCACCCCGACACCCCCTCACCATCTTATCTCCCCCAGTGAACAGAAGGACCCTAAGAGCGTGGGGAGTGACGCGGACCTCAAGGGAGACACTGGATAAGCCCAAAGGAGGAAATGACAGGAACAGGGCCAATCCCATCTCCCTGCCTGGACGGAATCTGAGATCACCCTCTTTCTCTTCTGCCCTCACTAGAGCTCCATGGCCCAGGGCCTTAGCATGTGCAGTCTATGTTTGACCCCATGTCTGCCACTTGGCCTTAGTATGACCTTGGGCAGGTAACTTCTTCTCTCTGGGAGCCTCAGTGTCCTCATCTGTTAAATGGGGAGGACAGCAATGATAGGGGTCATTGGGAAAATCTGGGAAGAGAGAGCACAGAGAAGCTGGAGTGAGGTGGGCACACGAGCGGTCCCATAGAACATCCACTTTAGGGGCACCTGGGTGGCTCAGTGGTTAAGCCTCTGCCTTCGGCTCGGGTCATGATCTCAGGGTCCTGGGATCGAGTCCCGCATCAGGCTCTCTGCTCTGCAGGGAGCCTGCTTCCTCCTCTCTCTCTCTCTCTCTCTGCTTACCTCTCTGCCCACTTGTGATCTCTCTCTGTCAAATAAATAAAATCTTAAAAAAAAAAAAAAAAAGAAAGAACATCCACTTTATGAGTTAGGGCACTGAGAGCCCCTGAGAGGGAAAGTGACTTACCTAGGTCACACAGCCTCGCTGGGAAGGGGCTTTCTGCTAGCTCTGTCCAGCTCTTGACCTACCGTCAGTTATACAAGAATTGCACAATGGAACATACTAGTGGTTGTAGCGGTGATGGGCACCATGCAGCGGGCTCTCAGTCTGCACCGGGCTCTGTGCTAAGCCCCTGGATTTGTTTGCTACAGTTGCTCACAAAATACCACAGACAAGGGGACTTCCCCTCACTTCTGGAGGCTGGAAGTTAAGGTCAGTGTCAGGTCCTTCTGCGGCTATGAAGGAAAATTGTTTCCACAGCTCTCGCCTGGCTTCTGGGGCGTTACTGGCGATATTTCGTTCCGGGATATGCATCACCCTGATCTCTGTCTTCACAGTTCCTTGGCATTCTGCCTGGCTGCATGTTCATGTCCAAATTTCCTTTTTATATGGACACCCCTCCTGTTAGATTAGGACCCACCCTACTCCAGTATGACCTCAGCCTAATTGAATGAATTACATCCACAATGACCCCATTTCCAGATTTAGTCCCATTCTGAGGTACTGGGGGTGGGGTTAGGATTTCAGTCTACGGACTCTAGGGAGACACAACACAATTCAACCTGTCCCAGCCACTACATATGTTATGACATTTTCCTACAACAGCTCTACAAGGTAGACTGGAAGTAACATTTGCACGTTACAGATGGGGAAACAGAGGCTCAGAGAGGTCATGGGGCAAAGCTGAGGATGCACAGTGTGTCAGGGGACAGAGCTGGGATCTGAATCGGGGCGTCTACCTCCTAAGTTTGTGTGATGCTCTTGTCACTCGGTTTCTGTGAAATCTGGGTTTATTACGTGGCATGGTGTATGTGGCACAGATCAGATAACACGGTACAGTATAGACAGTTTAATAGGTATTGTATGCACAGTTTAGTATAAATTGTGTAGCAGAGATAGCATAAAATAATCCAGATAGTATAGCTCGGACAGTATAGTATAGAATAGACAGCATACTACAGATGACTTAGTGTAGACGGTGTGGTATACAGAAGGGATGGTATAATATAATACAGATAATACAGAATATAGTGTAACAGTATAGTACAGCGCAGAGAGCATAAGATAGATAGTATAGCATATAGTATGGACAGTATAGTACAGATAATATAGTACATACAATAATAGAAATAGTTTAGTGTAGTATAATATAGTATAGGATAGAGAGTGTAACACCGTGTAGAACAGGTCAGTACACACAGAATACAGCAGAGTACAGTTTAGTACAAATAGTGCAGCACAGCACAGAGAGGACAACACAGCTCAATCATCTAGTAAAATGAGAATATTCTAGTACACATCACACCACAATCATATCTAGCTACATACAGCACAACCAGGAAAGGATTTGGAGCAAGCTGTGTAGACACCAGACCTCAGGCTCTGAAAGGAGTCCTTCCGACAGCCCTTGCTCCCCTGCCCGTGCTCCCAGCCATCCTCCCACAGATCCCACAGCGGTTCATGTGCCCTTTGGGTCTTGAAACCAGCCTAACACTCAGCAACTTCCGCAGCCCCAGCAGACCTCACGCCTGGTCCAGTCTGCTGCTAAGTTAACGAGAAGGCTGTCCCGAGGCGCGGCTCTCACGTTGCCATGCCCGTGTCTAACATCCCCACTAAGGCCCCAGCAGAGCCCCAGCCAAGCAGACGCCCTGTGTCTCGGTGCAAGGGGAAACCTCAGGAGTCCCCCACAGGCAGAAATCCCCCCCAACGCTATCGCTATTGTATCCTTGGACGCCACTGCATGCCGGAGGAGGCAGTCTCTATTGGAAAACAGTCTGAGAAAAACAAATGATGGCAAGGACCCTCCTCCCACACCCTCACTGTCTGGCGAGAGATGCTTTGGTGGCAGCCAGGCCTCTCTGGGGCAGGGAGACTGGATTACTCCCTTGGCGGAACCAACTCATAGTCCAAGTGGAATAATAAGTACCCCTTACGAGCAGGCAGTTCCGAGCAATTCAAGCAGGGCTTTGACCGCGATGAGCTCATTTATTGCGCAAGATGGTCATTCATCATGCACGGAGACTTTGCTGAGCACCCCCTCGGTGCCAGGCCCTGTGTGCTGAATGCTGAGGCACAGCCAAGCGAGACACAGACCCTGTCCCGGGGGACCCATGATGGAGTGGACATAGGCAACTGTAATATTGTGGGACTCCAGCAAAGACACTTTGCTCTCTGTGCTTTGGTTCTCTCATCTGTAAAATGGGCACAGAGTCAGACACACAGAAAGCATGGTCTGTGTGTTCGCTGTTACTCTCATTGGGGCTGTGATGGGGAAGCAGAGAGGGCTAAGGAGGGCTGCCTGGACAATGAGGCGTCAAGAGTGACACCTGAAAAGAAGATGGTGTTGTATTAAGAACACAAAAGCAAGTGGAAGGAACGGCAAGGGCAAACAGTCAGAGGCTGGAGGGGCTCCATCAGCTTCAGGGACAGAAAGGAGGCGAAGATGGCTGGTGAGTCTCCATTTCATCTGAGAGGCAGCAGGGAGCCCTGGATACACTGGATCCGTGATTCAGGAGGAACTCTGGCTACAGTGTGGAGAATGTTCCAGGAATCCAGGCAAGAGACAGAGGTGGCCCAGATCAGGGTAGCTGGAGGTGAGGATTAAGATACAGAGAAGGTCATTGATGAGACGCTGGTTTCCCAAGGCCAGGGATATGGTCTATCTTGTCTACCACTGTGTTCACTGGAGCCAAGGACAGTGGCTGGCACCTAGTAGGTGCTCAGTAAATACTTGTGGATTGAATAAATATGGAAGGCGAGGGAAGGGGAAAGGGGGAGGGAGGATTTGATTAGGATGACTGGGACAGGAGCAGAAAGTTGGTGCTACGGGGAGGGAAGAAGGGCGGGGACAGAAGACAGAAGAGCCCCTGAGATACAACAACTGCATTGACACTCCCATGAGACCTTACTGCCACCTTCTCTTTTTCCATCCAGAGATGGATACAGGGACTCAGAGACACAGCAACTTGCCTAAGATCGCACAGCACAAAGGGGGCAGATACTGGACTCCAAATCAAGTGCTCTTTTCACCACTCCTCGACCTGTCCTGGAGGCTCTGAGCATAAGGACCACAGAGGGCCTTGCTGGCGGTGGGTGGGTGGGGGGTGTGGGGGGGAAGAGACCACGTTCCCATCATGCCAGATCGCATTTCACTGCTTAGAGATGCAGGGTTTCCTCCCAAGTAAAAGCCCGAGGCCAAGGTCAAGGGCTGTCTTCATTTCCGGCCGTGTCTCTGTGATGCTCTGGCCTCGCGTCTCCCCGAGTCTCCCCGTGCACCCGCCACCTCCACTCCACCACCCGCCGCTCCACCGGCAATTTAATATCTGGGTGTCTAATTCCCCGACACACTCCAGGAAGGGAGTTAGTAGGGTGAGTTGCAGCATTAGCATAAATAATTGACCCAGTGCTATGGCAGCCACTGCAGGACACTGTTCGTAGTGCGATGCCGGGGTCCATGGCCTCCCACAACCAATACTCGCCGGTTGTACGGAGAACACAGGGACTAGAATCTGCCGAGTGCAGGATGTTGGCTGACTTTGTCCCAGCCTCACATGGCCCCGCAGCTGGGTGTTTGCATGCAGCTGGGTGTTTGCATGGATTCAGGTGAGCCTCCCACAGGTGATAAGATAATTTCCAGGGGAATAAATTTTTGTTGGATTTCCCTGTGTTCTTCTCATCCCCATTTCAAGCAGGTGGCCAGGCTGTTGTGAGACCTGGCCTTGGGGATGTAATTTGCAGGGCAAGAAACAGAGGCAGCCCACAAATCGGAGGCTGTTCTGGTCTTCGTAGGAGGCCAGAGCAGGGCGGCAAACTCCAGTGCCTCTAGGGGCCAACAAAGGGAGAGGGCACCACCCATACAAGGACACAGAGGAAAGCATGGGATGGCTCATTCCCCTCTGAGAGGGCAGCAACTGGAACTCAGCTCTACCAGAACCTACCGGGGATATCCTAATTCTTCATGAGATTTTGGTCCCCTGGGTTTTTACATAAAATTGTCTACTTTTTTTTTTCATCCTGGAAGCTAAATTAATTTAAACAACACAGAAAAGGAAAAACTATGGAGATAGTAAAAAGATCAGTGGTTTCTAGGGGTGAGGGTGAGGGAGGGAACATAGGATTTTTAGGGCATGAAGCTATTCTGGATGAGACGGTCACGGTGGGTACAAGTCATTACACACATGTCAAAACCCAAAGAACGTACAACAGGGAGTGAACTTGAACTTAGGTAATAATAATGTATCAGGGGACACACGGGTGGCTCAGTTGGTTAATTGACGGCCCTCAGCTCAGGTCATGATCCTGGAGTCCCGGGATGGAGTCCCACATCAGGCTCCCTGCTCGGCAGGGAGTCTGCTTCTCCCGCTGACCTTTCTCCACTCATGCTCTCTCTCTCAAATAAATAAATAAAATTTTTTAAAAAATAATGTATCAGTATTGGCTCATCAGCTATAACAAAAAAGCACACTAATATATTTATCATAGAGGAAGCCCAGGGTGGAGGTATGGGGGGAGCAGGGTCGAATGGGTATATGGGAACTCTGTACTGCCTGGTCAATTTTTCTATAAGCCTAAAAATGCCCATTCTCACACAAAGTCTATTAATTAAACAAATAAGCAAACAAACCCAGCGAGCAAAACTGAAACATTGCGGGGAGGGGGGGGGTCTCATTCATTCTTTTTTTTTTTTTTTTTTTTTTAAGATTTTATTCATTTGACAAAGAGATCACAAGTAGGCAGAGAGGCAGGCAGAGAGAGAGGGGGAAGCAGGCTCCCCGCTGAGCAGAGAGCCTGATGCGGGGCTTGATCCCAGGACCCTGAGACCATGACCTGAGCTTAAGGCAGAGGCTCAACCCACTGAGCCACCCAGGTGCTCTTCATTCATTCTTAACAACGGTCCATCTGCAAAGTCTCAGCAGTACTAGAGCAAAGTGGGAAGACCCCTGATGCCAGAAATACCCATCTGGGCACAGGTTCCGCCCCCGCCCCTTCAGGGTTGGCCCAGAATTGGCAGAGTTTCCCGACTTGGAGAAAACATGGAGGATGAGTGCATGAGTTGATGGGGGCAGGTAGATGGGCTAAGTTCCTGGGGATATCTATCCATCCCTGGTGAAGGAGCCCCAGCAATGATGAAAATTCAGTTTCTTGCAAGCCGGTAGAGACTCCATGTCTAATCTGAAATTGCTCGCAGAGATTTAAGAAAGCTGGTATTTCTGGTAAACCTGAATTTGTTGGCTTAAATAGATTTCTTGACACCCACCACCCACCCCTGTCCGCCTGCACCAAACTCAGCGCTCTGTCAAACCAGATTCTTAAATGAGCTGGTTCCTGAAATATACAGACAGGGCTGGATTTCAAGCCGTTCTTGGAAAGGCACTGCTCAAATCCAACCAAACTTCCTCCATGGATCTCTCTGCTACTGGGTCCAGCTTGTAAGGATGGTAACAAGAGTTAGCCTGTTGCTGAAAGACCAGGGACTGACAGGAGAACAGGCATGACAGTCCCAAGAGGTCAGCGCTTGCTGAAAAGCCCCTCGTGGGACTGAAAGCCCCTAGAACACTCCACGGTGAGCATATGGGCTCTGTGAATCAGACAGACTTGAGTTCAAATCCCAGAGTCACAATTAGGTGCTACCTACTGTGTGCCAGCCTCTTCATCATCATTATTTTAAACACTTCCAACAGCAACTAGTGGTTGGGTTCACTGAGTACCGAGCTAGCGCGACGGGGCAACGTGGGAGTGACCCATTTGCATAGAGGGGCACCTGTTCGGAGACACCAAGTGGCTGTTCTGAAGTCACTTGATCATAAGCAGCAGAGCAAGGCGTGTACCCAGCTCACCCTCCTCTTCCCCCTCCTCCTCCTCTTCTTTGTGATGAACCACATCTACTGCCTTCATTTGCTCCCCATCTCCAATCTTTTTGTGCAACGTAGCTCCGATTAAAGATATTTTTTGTTCACATGGGATTTTTCCTTTCGGCAGGCCTAGAAGAAGCCTCTTGAATACAGTTTTGGCTTGTTGCATCTGAACCCTGTTTGCACTGCAACAGGACACTGTTGGTGCAAAATGGGAGCGGGGAAGTCCACGGACATTTTGGAGAACCCAACATGCCTCCTCATATACAGGGTCTCCACAGAAGGTCCCCCCATGCCCCTGTGGGGGCCCGGAGAGGCGTGGGCACTTATCGAATCATCCACATCTTCCCCAGACAACGTGGGTGGCAAAAGTAATAATAGCCCTTTCAGTTGTTATTTCTAGAGCACTCTGTGCCAGGCGCTGGGCTGGGCGCTCTCCCTAGATGATCTCACGGAACTCTCAGCGCACACTTAGGAACCCGCTTCCGTGAGCGCCCCTGCGTACATCAGAACAGCGAGGCTCAGGGGGAGTAACTTGCCCGCGGTCAGGGAGCTCCTTGGGGGTGGCTCTGGGATTTGAACCGGGGTCTGTCTGATTCACAGAGCCTTCATGCTCACTCCTGAGTTTTCTGGGAGCTTCCGGCCCTGCGAGGGGCTTTTCAGCAAGCGCTGGCCTCTTGGGACGGTCATGCCTTTTCTTCGGCTAGTCAGTTGGTCTTTGAACACTTGGAAAATATGCTGAGTGTGTATTCCAGGACTGGTGTGATGGCTGCGGGGCTGGCTAAAGCTCGGTGTCCCCACTAAGAGCCATGATGGGTATATGCATATGGTGCGACCTGGGGCCCAGGAAGTACAGGTCATGCTGGTCCTGGGGTGGAGGGTGGACCGCTACGGGGCCTGTAACTGGAGCTTCCATGCTAGCCGTCTGTGTCAAGGCCAGTCTGCCTCATGCTCCAGCCTCTCGTTACTAAAGTACCAAGAGGTGAACAGCAAAAGCTTTGCATGTCTGAACTTGAGAGAACCTGAGGAATGGTCCTCAGCACCCAGTTGGGGAAACTGAGACCCCCCTTCCTCGGAGTGGAAGAGACTTGCCCAACATTACAGAGCAGACCCAGAACACACACTTCCCGCTCTGAGTTCTTTCTATAATGTCCCTGTGAGGGTTAATTTTACGTGTCAGCTAGATCAGGCCATAAGGCGCCCAGACATTTGGTCAAATGTCCCCCTGGGGGTGTCTATGTGGATGTTTCTGGCTGAGATCAACACCTGAATTGGTAGATGGAAGGAAGCAGATCGCCCTCCAGTACAGGTGGGCCGCCGCCCATCCTTTGGAGGCATTGGTAGAACAAAAAGTTGGAGTAAAAGGGAGTATTCACTCTCCCCCATGTCCTTCTGCCTTCGGACTCGGACTCGGAATGGAATCTACCCTATGGGCTCTCCTGGGTCTCCAGTTTCCCAACTGCAAACCGGGGGACTTCTCGGCTTCTGCGATTGTGTGAGCCAATTTCTTATGATAAATCTCTGTCTCTCTCTCATGTCTCTGCCTCTTACACACACACACACACACACACACACACACACACACATTCTGACTAATATAATCATGGTGCAGCTGGCAGACTGGGACTCAGTATATTTGCAGTTCAGGCAACAAATTTGCTTTTAAGATGGTTGCCCAGAGCTCCCCACTGTGCAGTGCACACAGACCCAGAGCATTCTACAAGGCACTTTCTTGTGGCTCATATATCAGCTTTCCTTAAAATGTCAATAGTTATGTAATTGTTTGAATGGGAAGAGTTAGAAAAATTAGAAGTGAACATGAAACCTTGCCTTCACACATATCGTCATTTAGGATGACACAGAGTACAACAGTGAGTTGATGTAAGTTCCATTTAAAGATAAATACGTTGCTCTGGGAAAATTCTGGAGGGAAGATCAAGAAGTACTGGAGTTTGAGAACATCATTAGTCCAAAAAAGAGACATGAATGGAGGGCATTTGGGATTTCCAGGCATGGCAGTGGGAATATATTCTCCCCCTGAGAAGATTCTAGAACCTTTTAGTGGTGGTCCCCAAAGACGTCCTAGTCCCCAGTGACTCTGTCACCTCCCATGTTAAAGGGATGCTGCAAATGGACTAAACTAAGGGTCTTGAGGTCAAGGAGGTTATCCTAGATCATTCAGTGGGCACAATGTCATCATAAACATCCTTAGAGGGGATGCCTAGGTGGCTCAGTGGGTTGAGCCTCTGCCTTTGCCTCAGGTCATGATCTCAGGGTCCTGGGATGGAGCCCCATATCTGGCTCCCTGATCAGCTGGGGGTCTATTTCTCCCTCTCCCTCTGCCTGTCGCCCAACCCCTGCTTGTGAATGCTCTCTCCTCAAATAAATAAATAAATAAAATATTTTAAAATAAATAAAGATCCTTAGAAGAGGGAGGCATGAAAGTCAGAGTCCAAGAAGCAGATACGACAACAGAAGCAGAGAGCAGAGTGGCACTATCGATTCAAGATAAAAGCGGATCATGAGCTAAGGAACATGGGCAGCTTCTAGAAGCTTGAAGAGGCAAGAAAATGACCTTCCGCTAGAGCCTCCCAAAGGAACCTGCCAACACCTTGATTTGAACCCAATGAGACCCATTTTGGCCCTCTGACCTTCAGAATTCTAAGGGAATGACCATGTGCTGTTCTAAGCCACCAAGCTGGGGGTAATTTGTTACAGTCCCAATAGGAAATGAACACGCCTTTCAACACCTGGGGAGCCCTCTACTTGCCCCTGCTGTGCATCTGCCTTCCCTCTTTCAATAACCACTGAAATACCTTCGACCTCTGCGTGTCGAGCACCACACTTCATCTAGACTAAGGAAAGCCTTCCAGAACTGAGGCTGTCAGCAACATCACCGGTCTTGCCCCTTCTCCGCTGGGATCTCTGCCTGAGGTGCGGTCTGCATGGACCACGCCAACAGGCTCTCCAGCTCTCTGGCTTCCCCTTCAGTATGACCACTAGGAGAGCAGGAAGTGAGAAGTTAAGTTGCGAATGATCAGGGCACTCCTTCCCCCAGTCCCTCTCGCTCTCTGTGAGGCCACCAGGGCTGGCTGAGCCCCTCCACTGAACACCCCAGTTCCCATAGGTGGTCCTTTCTACACAGCTACTTCCTGCCACTGCCCAGAACTAGCACTGGGAATGTCACCCCCTGTTACTAACTCTGGAGTGCTATGCCATCCCTTGTGATTTCCCCACATCACCCCATACCTCAGCATTAAACTCTCATCCACTGCCCAACGTGAGTGACTGATCACTTCCTGCCAAGCTCCTGACGGATACCCCAGACAATGCAAACATGACACAGACAAATTGAGCCACTTGTCCAAGCTCCAGAACCAGGCAAGAGGAGAGCCAGCATTGGAGCCTGCATCTGTCCAAAACCTTTGGCCAGAGTTTGCCAGGATGGCCCGCAAGCTGTCATCTACTGACAGCCAGGGGACAAACTGTATTTACCTATCTTTTTAATTTGAGTTCATTACCAATGGTTAATGATCTGGAGCTCTTTTTTTTTTTTTTTTAAGCTTTTTTATTTATTCATTTGAGAGAGAAAGAGCACACAAGCAGGGGAAGAGGCAGAGGGAGATGGAGAAGGAGAAGCAAACTCACTGCTGAGCAGGGAGCCCAATGTGGGGCTCAATCCCAGGACCCTGGGATCATGACCTGAGCTGAAGGCAGATGTTAACCACCTGAGCCACCCAGGTGCCCCAATCTGGAGCTCTTGAATACAAACCCAGTGCTCTTGCTTGTCTTAAAAGAGAAAGTTAGCTCTTAAGTGCTTTTGTGTGTGAATGCTTTAAACCTCACAAATGCTGGTGTTAACCAGAAGTTCCATGTAGGAAACTGAGGCATGGGATCAAATTGCTTGTCTGAGGTTACCTAGCTAGCAGATGGAAGAGGTGGCATCTGAACCTGGCTCACCAACTGGCCGTGGTACAGGGAGCCATCGCACGCGGCACGGGCTCCCCACATTGCCAGGTCTGCCACAAACTGGTCTTCACTTCCCCTGCCTGGCCCCTGATGGCATTGGGGTTTGCAACCCCTTCTCCTGGGCTCTTCAGTGTCTCCGGGGCAAGAAAACCCAAGCCCCCCCCCCCCCATCGGGTTCCTGGGATGGACCTGGCTCCTTCCTAAAGTCATCTTTATCCCAGAGCCGGCCTGGCCATGGAGAGGCAGGCGGAACTCATCCCAAATGCAGCTCACCGAAGAAACGCCGCTCACAGCAAGGTCACATGGCCCTGGTGCCGCCCAGCCACATCATGGATTTCTGATCGCGTCCAGTGCGTGGCTAGAGCCGGGGGCATGTGCTATCCAGCCCCGTGCCCAGGAACACAGAGCCCTTGTTCTCCTGGCCCCCACACTGCCCCACTCAGGCTGGACCCTTGCCTCGGCTTGTCTGAATGGGGCCTCTGACTCTGTCCTCCCCTGGGCGCTGTGCCCTATCAGCCCACCAGTGGGGAACACAAGCCACGCAGAGGCACTTCCTAAAAAAAAATCTCTGAAATCTGACCTGGCAGGGCCTCATTCTCTCAGCGCATGGCCTTCGAAATGGCCAGTTGTGCTGGCTTCTGTTTCTTCGCTTTCTCCTCCCTGCTATTCCTCCGGTTTCTGCCTCTGAGGAGTCCCAGGAGAGGCGAGTTCGGCTAAATGCCCTCATTGTGAGGGGAAACTGAAGCCCCCGGACACCTTGAGATGGGTCCAAGGAGGGCAGTGCTGCCCGTGAAAGGGGATCGATGATTCTCTTATCATGGAGCTGCCCTCCCAGTCTGACCCCGGTGTGGGCAGGGGGAGAGCAGGGATGGTGAGAAGGCCACCACCAGAAAGAGCTGGTTGGAGCTCAGGGGAGGCAAACGAAATTTCTAGAAAAGAAGAGCAGCGTTATCTGGCTGAAGGGAGCAGTTAATTGGCCATTAGCCTGTGGAGTAGGTTTCCATCTCCCAAACTCCCAGAGATTAGGGTGGGGACAGGATTAGTTCCAGGGAGCACTTTGGAGGAGTTCCTGGGCACATGTGGTCACTCAGTATTTATGGGGGTGCCTTGGGTGCAAGGCATTCTGGGAGGTGCCTGGGATTTTTTTCAATAACTATGATATGGTATATAAACGTATTTGCTCTTCCCGAAGATTTCCTTAATCACAATTTCTTTCCTCTTACTTTATTGTTAGATTATAGGAGATTATATATAACATACAAAGTATGTATTAACATGCTATTTATGTTGTGGGTAAGACACGGGGGCACCTGGGGGACTCAGTCTGTTGAACGTCCAACTCTTGATCTTGGCTCAGGTCATGAGCTTGCGGTCATGGGATGGGGCCCTGCATCTGGCCCTGTGCTCATTGTGGAGTCTGCTTGTCCCCTCTCCCTCTGCTCCTCCCCCTACACTCTCTAAAATAAATAAATTTTTTAGGGGTGCCTGGGTGGCTCAGTGGGTTAAAGCCTCTGCCTTCGGCTCAGGTCATGGTCCCAGGGTCCTGGGATCAAACCCCACATCAGGCTCCCTGCTCAGCAGGGAGGCTGCTTCCCCCCACCCCTGCCTGCCTCTTTGCCTACTGATGATCTCTGTCAAATTAACAAATAAAAAAATCTTTAAAAATTTAATTAAAAAATAATTTTTTAAAAAATAAAAGACTGCCATTCAACTGCAGGCTATTGGTAGTTACGTTTATGGGGGGAGTCAAGTTATACGCAGATTTTCAGTGACAAGGGGCTTAGCAGCAGTAACCTCAGAATTTTTCGATGTCAACTGTTTTAACACCGCTGAATCATATACTTAAAAATGGCCAACTTTAGATCTCCCTGATATGAGGAAGTGGAGATGCAACATGGGGGGTTAAGGGGGTAGGAGAAGAATAAATGAAACAAGATGGGATTGGGAGGGAGACAAACCATAAGTGACTCGTAGTCTCACAAAACAAACTGAGGCTTGCTGGGGGGAGGGGGGTTGGGAGAAGGGGGGTGGGGTTATGGACATTGGGGAGGGTATGTGCTATGGTGAGTGCTGTGAAGTGTGTAAACTTGGCGATTCACAGACCTGTACCCCTGGGGATAAAAATATATGTTTATAAAAAATTTTTAAAATTAAAAATTAAAAAAAAATGGCCAACTTTATATTATGTGTACAACTGACCCTTGAACTCAGGTCAAAGGAGGGTCTGAAAGTCAGGGACGGAGGTCCACATGGCAAACTTCCAGCGGCTACACTGGGAGGCTGGTCCGTGGCTCCAACAAAGGGGCTTTTCTTCCGGAGCCCAGGGAGGTCTGCCCAGAGTACGCTCAGCCGCAGTCACCACCCACGTAAAAGGCCGAGGACAGTGCCTGGCACACAGTAGGTGATTAATAAATACTTGTTCACAGACATTCCACATATGGAGTGTACAGCCAAAGAAGGAGGCTATGTCATGGAAACACTGTCAGGCTGGGGCTACACAAAGAGGAAGGTAAACAACCTTTGGCTTCCAGAGGGCACCTATCTGTCTCCCAGGAAGCCTGGGTCTCAGCTTCCCCATCTGTAAAATGGGCTATGAACACGGCTTGGGGGCCTCCTGGCTGAAGTTCAGGCAATATTGGTGCCTATTACATGCTTCCACTCCAGGCCCCCTGGGAAAGCTTCCAAAGAGAGGGAGGGAGGAAGAGATAAAATGTAAGGGAATTTAACAAAACAAAACAAAAAACCCCCCACAATGCCATTGCTACAATCCACTTCCAACCCAGTGGTGACTTAAGCTAACATTGGGTCCGACTCTCTTTGGCTAGAAAGAAATAAAAGACTCTCTATTTGCTCAGGGGCTTGCTGACTTGACCTCACATGCAGGAATGCTGTAAGCCCCCAGCCCCATTCGGCCCAGTTCCCCACCCCTGCCACCGGGCTAGACTTGAGATCAAGGTTAAGGAGCAGGAGGTTTCTCATGACTGAGGGCCTTGAGAATTTTACAAAGTCTCTGCAGCCTTGATAATTAATGTGTCAGTGGGAGCCCTTTGATCATCTGCCCTCAGCGGACAAAAGGCAAAGGAAAGACTCTCTGGGGTGATACAATTATCTGGGGTGGGGTAGGGGGAGGTTGTGCCTCTTTGTCTCCCACTTAGAAGTCAGCCTTAGACTCCAGAGTCAGACGGGCCCCTTCCACCTAGGCTGTGTGACTCTGGGCAATTCACTCCACCTCTCTGATCCTCAGAGTCCCATTGGTAAAAAGAGGATGAGGTCATTGGAGGCTTTAACAAGGGGATGCAACCACGGCACAGCGGCTGGCCCGTAATGGCAGTCGTTGTTCTATGAGGGTATAGGATGCCTGGAAAAACTCTCAATTTGGTTTCTTAACGACTGAGATTTTTACTCCCATTGCTTAACCTCTCTGACCCTCTCCTCTGTTGTAGGATGAAAGGAGTACACATACCAGCCCTAGAGAGGATTAGGAAGAGGATCTAGATTTTCACTGTAACAAACACAATGGCACCAAATCCCTCTCTTCCCTACTGGCTCAAGCCAGCACCTCCCACTCATTCATTCTTCCAGCCCTTGTCGGGGACCCCCCAGTGGGAGGCAGGCTTTGCCTTTCAGGCACTGGGGAGACAACAGTGAAGGACCCTGACATTGCAGTGCCATAATCCTCCACTGGGGGCGATCCTGCCCCCTTCCTCTCCCAGGGACATCCTCCTACATCTGCAGATGTGCCTTGGATTAATAGCACCTGGGGAGGGGAGCGCCTGCATCCATCAATTTACAGGACGGCTCCCTTCCATGACGAATTATCCAGTCCAAAATGCCAATAGCTCGAGGTTGAGAAACGCTATTCTTGGAGGGGGAAGCAGCAGAGAGTAAAGAAAATAACTAAGTCGACCACATGGTAGATTGGAAGGTGGGAAGAGCTATGGAGAAAAAAGCTGACCTGGGCAGGGGATGCCAGGATGGGGATGGAGGAGGTGAAAAGCAGCTGGATATACTGATGATACTATGCTGGGCAGGAGAGGAAGCAACCAGCCAGAGATGAGGCTTTGAGCCTGAGCATCTGGAAGGATTAATAAGCAGTCCTACCCAGTGGTCTCTTTATATCCATTCTTAATTCTTTCTTAACTCTTCCCCCCAGCCTATCTCCTCCCTTTCTCAACATGGGCCAGGACAATTCTTTTTTTTTTTTTTTTTTTTTTTTAAGAGAGAGAACAAGCCAGGGTTGGGGGCAGAGTGGACAGGAGCAGAGGGACAAAGGGAGAGAGACAATCCCAAACAGGCTACACACTGAGCTCAGAGCCCAACGTGGAGCTGGATCTCACATCCCTGAGATCATGACCTGAGCCGAAATCAAGAGTCAGATGCTTAACCGACTGAGACACCCAGGCATCCCCAGGACAATCTTTAAATATAAACTTGGTGCCCCCAGTTCATTTCTCTATCCCCCCAATAGGGTTTCCAAATGCCCAGTAGGTGCCAACCCTGAGCCAAAAGGTCCTACCATGACATGAGCCCTCCGGGTCCCCTTGCCTCTCCCCCAACCCTTTTCACCACCACCCAGTGGCCCTGATTTCCCTCAACAACACACCAGGCTCTTGCCTCCCTCACCTGTCAGGAACCCATCACCCTCCCCCTTTATTCCTGCCTGACTCTGTTCCTCTTGAAGGCCTTAGTTTAGATGCCACCTCCTCCAAGAAGCCTTCCTGGACATCTTCTGCTGGGCGAGGGGCCTCCTCGGGGCTTTCATACCACGCTGTGCTTCCTCCACTGAAATGCTCATCTCATGGTTTGTAATTCCTGCCTCCTCTACCTGGCTGTGAGCTCTGTGAGAGTGGGCCAACCAGCCAGGTTTGCCTAGGACTGAGGGGTCCCCTAGGTACTTAGCCTGGGGGTTAAAATGGAAAATCCCCGACAAACCAAACCCAGTTGGTCACTCCAACTGTAACCTGATGCTTGTAGAGTCTAGCCCAAGGTAAGCTCGATTCACGTTTGTTGACAGAATGGTGAGCAGGAAATTTACTTGTGTTTCCTAAATGGATGGATGAAGTTCATGATCAAGGATTTAATAATCCAAAACCATTGGATTTAATAATCCAAAACCATAGCCAGGCTTCTCAAAGCCCCTGACCCCATTTCACTCTGATCTGAACTCCAAGGTCCTATAAAAGTCATAGTATTTCTGCTCTCCCAGCCAGGGCCAAGATTCAAGGTCAGAATCCAGGCCCACCATCCTGCCTGCACAGAAAGGGAGGTCAAAGTCACAGGCAAACAGCGAGGACAGCAAGTCCAGAGACCTAATTCTTGTGGACCTAGAGGCCAGCCCACCCTGGGCAGCACTCAGCTGCGGCACCTCAGGGCCCCAGGTCCTCATTCTTATGCCGTCCCAATCCTGTTATCTGACCCTCCATCCAGGACAGCTGATCTCCCGGTCTTTCGGTGGCCTGCAAAACTAGAAACTCGAAAATGCTTTGTGGGTTTTATTTCACTCTTTCTTTCGGGTTTTGTTTTTTTCCTTTTTCTGGGGCAATCAACCCTCCATCCTTATCACACTCTAAAGAAAGGGGCTAATCGTGTCTTCTGGCCAGGCGGCCTCAGTGCCAAAACAAAAGCTATTCGGGTTGTTCCTGCCCCCGGAGATCTGCAGCCCTCAGACAGGGGCGCACTGCACACCAGAAGCAATTCATCGCACTGGAAAGAGAGGCTTAAAAGAAGATGGGGTGGGGGGGTTCTCTGTGCATGAGGGCCAAAGTGGTAGGTTTGGGGTGGGGACCCCTCCAAGTTAGGACAGACACAGGGGATCTTTCCATGGGACCCATGACTCACATTAACAGCAGAAAACAAAGATGAACCATTTAGTGAACTGTTGCACAATGAACACATACCTTCCAGGGCAAGACACAGAACATGGCCGGCACCCCAGAAGCCCCTTCTGTGCTCCCTCCCCACCCGAGGGAACTGCCACCCTGACAACTATGGCCGTTTTTTCCTGGCTTTTCTTTATGTTTTGACCTAAGGGAGCAGGCATCCCTCACTCACGTTTAGTTTCTATTTCAAGTTTTTATAATGGGAATTATATACTGTAGGATCTTGTATGTCTGCCTTGTTTGCTTGGTATTATTATGCGCGTGTGTGATCCATCCTTCTGAGGCCTGTAGCTGCACTTTCTTACTACTTTCAACCTTTCTACTGCTGTGTGCTATTCCGTGGGGCGATGGAACTTCCTTTTACTGGTCTAGTCCACTAGAAAGGACAGCTGGGTAGCTTTTGTTTTTTTCACTATTATTATATAAATATACACATTATTACATACATGTAGTCATATATTTGTCATAGCAGTTGAAGAAGTAGAGAATACATACACACATCCTGATTATTGTTGAGTCTGTATCTCAAAGGGGATGAGCAGCTTGGAGACGGTCTCAAGCCACAGCAGTAAATACCGCCAGGTGGTTTTCCAAAGCGGTTGTGCTAATTCATGCTCCCCCCCCACCCCCAGCTGCGTATGAGGATCCTTAGCCCTCCTTTTTACATTTAAGTTAATAACCACAACCTTTTGCTGCCACAAGTGGCAGTCTTGGAGTATGAGAACAGAAAGGGAGCTCAATACCTTCCTGACCCCCCGACCCCACCCCATCCAGAGCAGACAGCAGGGTAGAGGCAACATAGGCTAGTTAAATTGTCACACAGCGCTGTAATCCCAAACCCTAAGGAACTGATCTGGAGTTTGGAGAGCTCATAGCAGGGGAGATCTGACCTGGTCTAAGGGTACTCCGGAGGAATTCTCAGAAGTAGGGTTTCAGCCAAGATCCAAAGGAGGAGTTGCGATTCTCCAGGTGGAGAAGGGTAGAGACAGAGAGGGAAAAGCATGCTGGGCAGCTGGCATAGTGTGTGCAAAGGCCTAGAGGTAGAAGGGAACAAGGTGAGTTTAAGGAGCTCGGGAGGGGTGCCTGGGTGGCTCAGTCGGTTGTCAGGCACTTGATTTTGGCTCAGGTCATGATCTCAGGGTTGTCAGGTCAAGTCCCACATGGGGCCCTGTACTGGGCATAGAGTCTGCTTACAGTTCTCTCTCACTGCGGCACCTGGGTGGCTCCATTGGCTAAATGCCTGACTCTTGGTTTCAGTTCAGGTCATTAACTCAGGGTCATAAAATCAAGCCCTGCATCAGGTTCTGGGCTCAGTGGGAAGCCTGCTGGAGATTCTCCCCTTTTCTTCTGTCCCACGCCCCCACTCACAAATACTCTCTCTAAAATAAATAAAATCTTAAAAAAAAAAATTTTTTTTAAAGATTTTATTTATTTATTTGACACAGAGATCACAAGTAGGCAGAGAGGCAGGCAGAGAGAGAGGACGGGAAGCAGGCTCCCCGCTGAGCAGAGAGCCCAATGCAGGGCTCGATCTCAGGACCCCGAGATCATGACCCGAGCCGAAGGCAGAGGCTTTAACCCACTGAGCCACCCAGGTGCCCCAGAAAATACTAAAAATTTTTTTAAAAAGGATTAAAGAAAAAAGGCCCAGAGAGCTGGGTCTAAACTCTATGGCAAAGGGGTCCTGGCACAGAGTGGGTGCTCGATATGCAGAAAGAACCCAACCATCTCCCCAGGCTGCTGGGGCTGCAGCTATACAGGAGAAGCTAAGCTTTGCTGAGTACCTACTATGCGCCCCACACCTCCTTAGGAAGCAGGAGCTCCAAGGACCCCCGTGTTGCCGATGAGAACACTAAGACTCAGAGAAGTATAGTAACCTGCCCTCAGCACACAGCAGAGGGTGGGAGCCAAGACTGAATCCTCCTTCACCTGGAGGAATGGCAACTGAATTACCTTCTCAGCCTCTGCAGAGAAAGTTTTATACCAGGAAATCAATAATGTGAAGCAGGAAATCAGAGAACGTTAATAATCTCGGGCAGCAAAATGAACTCCTTCTAAATGGTCGTTCTCACCGAAATCCATCCAATCCACAGAGACTGTTAAAAATGGTGCAGCTCAGGGGGAAAAGTCCCCCTGTGGCCATCCGAGGGGATGTTGAAAGCACACTGCACATGACCCAGGTTTCTAGAACAATGGGCCACTGTGTCTTTTGAGGTCATCCACAACGCAAGCGCTCTACAGTATTTGCAAGAGAGGCTCCGTGTCCCCCTCCCTGGTGACACCTGGCTTTACAACATTGGTCCGAATGAACCCACAGACAAGCCTGGTTGGTCTGTCCTGTGCTTTAACATCACCCAAATTTGTGGCCAACATTTATAATCAGGCGAATTTTACATCAGACCTTGGAAACCTCTTAGAAGAAATAATCAAGAGGCGCAGCCACCCAGGGCTCAGCACTCCCCAGCGATGGTGGGCAGGGACTAGAAGCAAGAGCTCCAGTAGACGAGGCACCTGGTCTCGGGTTCAGTGCAGTCCCTGTGCTCTGTCTCCCTCCTGTGGGACCCACCTACCCCTGGAGGGGTCTGGATATACCCCTTGCCCCCTTGCCCCCTTTGAGTCATCGCAGCTTTTAGCTGGGGAAGTGACGTGTGCGGTGGGGCTTGCTGGTTAAGGAACAAGGCAATGGCTTTCAGCAGCCATCGCTGGAAGGAAAGTGACAAGTCCAAGGCTCACAGCGGTCACCAGGGTGTCCAGGCTGAGGATTCTGGTCAGGGGTGTCTCCCATCACCCTAACTACTCGCAGAGCTCCAGCCCGGCCTCTGTTATCAGCACGCCAGTAATGACCATCACCGTGGCAGCACCGAGAAGAGCTAGCAGAAACCCAGAACCTGGCACACTTGATCTCATGTCAGCCTCATGCCCCTGGTAAGGACTAGACAGGCTACCAGGAAGTCATGTTAGTCTAACTGGCATTCGCCCTTCTTCGGTTAACTGGGTCCTGATTTCCTTTGAGGACCCACCTTTCTCCCACTATGGGTCTTCATGGCTTAGGAAGCAGCGAAGAGTAGTCACCTGCCACAAGGCTCCAGGGGTCATGTGACTTAAGAGTGGGGCCATGATGACTAGTTCCAGGAGGCGCCAAGGCTCAGTTCCAGCCCTTACTGGAGCTGGGCTTACAGCTGGCACAATGGTAACATGGCGCTACAGGGGCGCCTGGGTGGCTCAGTTGGTTAAGTATCTGCCTTAGACTCAGGTCATGCTCCCCGAGTCCTGGGATCCAGCCCATGTCATCGGGCTCTCCGCTCAGCAGGGAGGCTGCTTCTCCCTTTCCTTCTGCCCTCTGCTCCCCTTGCTTATGCTCTCTATCAAATAGGTAAGATCTTTAAAAATAAATTTAAAAAAATAAAAAAAAAAAAAAAAAAAAAGGAAACCTGGAGCTACTAATGGGCATTTGTGCTCAGAAGAAGACAACCAGAGCCAGTCTGAATAGGAAGCCCACACAGAGAAAAGGAGAGTCAAAAAACTGGGAGGGAGGAAGGAAGAGAGTGAGCGAACAGTAACACTGTCGAGTGCCTGGATCCAGCCACACTTGAAGGTAGGATGCTAGTTACATGAGGCAATGTATTCCCTTTATGCCCGAGAATAAGAGCGTAATGATATTTAAGTTGGGTTTTCTGTCTTTGACAAACACAAGAATCCTGATGAATATAAATACCATCATTAGTTTCCATTTTACATAAGTCACTGGAGGCTAAGGGGACTGAAGTAAATGACCCAAAGCAACACAGCTATGAATTGGTAGAACATGAATCTGAGATTTGCCCTAAACCTAAAGCAATCGGTTCAGAAATCTTAGAGGTCTCTTATTGAGCAGTTCCTGTGCCTCTAGGAGCTGAAAGTTGGGGGTTTTTAGGAACACCACATGTTCAGAGCTGCTGGTACATTGTGGTGTGCTGGGGAGGCCAGGAAGGGAGGAGGGGAGGCTGCACCGAGATGAAATATATAATTATTATTTAAATCAGTTCAGATGCCATAAGGAGAAAAATCAAAGCTTTCCGTGGCATTTCCCCAGTGCCATTTTTAATTCTATCTTATCAAAACACGGCTGGGATTTGTTTTTCAAAAAGAAAAAAAAAACTCCTTTAATTAAAAAAAAATTCTCTAATAGAAGTTAAAACAGCCCACAGGCCATCAGGTGACAATGGAAGGAAGACAGGACATTTCAGCAATTTAAAGCAGATTAGAAAACTAATTTGTTGACTCTTTTTTCCAAAGCTCACCTCTCCCTTGGAAAGCTGTGTGTTTTGCATAATGAGGCTGAAATCCTGAAATCGCTGCTGTCCGCTCAGCTCCCTTTTGTTGGGATTTCAATGGGCTCCCACCTCATGTGGGGGTGCAGGGTTTTATCTTGTTGCTCTGACCAGGGTTTAATGGAATCATTTCACTCTCTGTGCTTAAAATCTTTACAAGGTGTTCCACTGCCAGAAGGATAAAAAGCAGAATGTATATGGGGCCCACAAGGCCCTGAGAATTGTCCACTTTCATCATGTACCAGCTCCTCCCTACCCTATCCCCCCACACTAAAAGCCCTAGTGTCCATTTCATTGGTTCATACCACTCTCCTTCACACCCCAGGGCCTTTGCACATGCTACTTCCCCTTTCTTCTCATCCTTCGCCTGGTCAATCCCGCTCATCCTTCAGATACCAGGCTCATTTTCTCTGTCTCAAGGCAGCCTTCTTTTCAAATGCCCTAACTTGTGCCCTCCCAGTATCAGACACTTCCCCTTCTGGCAGTTACTTTGAGTTGTAATTATATGCAGGAAACCATCTTGGTTTTTGTTTTTTGTTTTTTTTTTCTCCATGGTCTTCACATAGTAAGTTTGCACATAGTAAGTGCTCAATAAAAATTTGCTGGCAAACAAATGGGTGAACCTCAGTGGATGGGAGGGCATGGTATCAGCATGCCATGGGTTCTCTCAACACCTGGACTTCCTTTGCTGCGTCCAAAGCAGTATACTCTCCCATCTTGTCTCAAATACTCTCCCATTTAAATGGGAGACTCTTGTCTCCCATACTCTCCCATCTTGTCTCAAAATTAGCTTGCACATTCACCTTCTGCTGTGTGTGGCACCCTAGGCATGAGACCATGCTGTGCAGAGAACAGAGCATGGGCTCTAGGGTTGGACCGATGTTCAAATCCCAGTTTTGCTACTCTAGGCTGTGACTCTCTAGATGTTCTTTCCTTCTTTTCCTTCTCTTCCTTCCCTTCCTTCCTTCTGCCTTTCTTCCTTTCTGTTGGATGGCTTGTCAGTTGGAATCACCTCCCAGAGCCGAGCACAGAACCTGGAAGCTCGTATGAGGTAGGCACCTAATAAAGGCATGTTGGATAAAGAATGGATGCCCACGTATGCTTTTGAATGGAAGAGAAAGCTCAAGTTCAAAGAGAAAACCTTCCAGAGATGTCCCAGCTAGTTTGAGGTAGATGCAGAAATTGGCAAACTCATCTCCCTACTGGTCCTGAGCAGAAGCTTATGGACACTTCAATGCTAGAAGGAATCTAAGTTATGCCCATTCAAGAAAATAACTTGTCTTCTGGCTGAGCTGATTATCACTGTGACTCACTTATATGCTGGGCATTATTTCACTGAGTCCCCCTTAACAACCCATCGCGGCAAGCAACACTCTTCCTGTTTAGCACATGGGTAAAATGGAGGCATGATGAGCTCAAACAACTTGCCGACAATCACTCAGCTTGTGAGGGACAGAGCTGAGATCTGGGCACAAGCCTGTTCACCTGTGCAGACCACGATCTTGGTCCCCACTCCTGAGTTGGACCAGAGTTAGACAGGCTACCGGACATGTATAAAGACACTGCTTTACTCTCTGGAGGCTGTGGCATCTATGAGCCTGGCTCATCACTAAAGTCCATCGCAGTGTCCTGTCCTGGTGGGCCTTCCTGCACGCCAGCCACCTGACAGCCAGAGCCCTGCATCTCAGTGCTCCTGCCAGCCGGGTTTCTGCAGGTGGCTGGCTCTTCGATGACACATACAAGGCAAACATCACAAGCCAGACACCAAGCACAGAAAGAGGGCCTTTGGTTTTTGACACCAACTTTAGCTCATCTGCAGGTGTTCCCATTTTATAGATGAGAACACTGATCCCAGAGATGGGACCACTAGCTGTTGTGAAGTGTCTGGCCTCTGATCCCAGATGTGCCTGATTGCAAACAATGTTTATTTCTTGAGTGCCTACCATGTGCCAGATACTCTTCTAGGGGCAGGAAAATAGGTCACTTATTCAACACTGTCAGAAACAAGTTCCACATAAATGAATTTTCGAACCCCTAAAGCATCAGACACAGAAACGTATATCAGTTTAACCACGGGATAGAAATATTTTATCCAATGAATTATTGTTGACCCTTCACCCTGCCTACTGAATGAGGTTCACCTGTTCTTCATGCCATCACACAAGCCAACATTGTTGCTGTTCTAGAATACTGCATTACAGGGCATTACAGGGTTCTATAATGGGTTGCACGGTTCTGTAATACTGAGACGAGCAGTAGCTAATGGGATGGGGGGGGAGTTTGACCCCTCTTCTAAACTCCCCCCTGGGCTGTGATTCTTTTATTTCCATGCTTAAAGACTTTATTTGTTAAGCAATCTCTACCCCTAAGGTGGGACTGGAACCTATGACTCCGAGATCAAAAGTTGCCACATTCCACCACCTGAGCCAGCCAGGGGCCCCTCGTGCTTGTGCTGAGAATCTTGTCATCTGTAGCCTCGTTCTCAGGCCGTCAGCTGTTGTTCCTGGCTGCGGTCTCTCTGCTTCCTCTACCATCCCATACATGTCCGATTTGCTCCCCCTAAGGGCTACAAGCCTGGAGAAGTCAGGCCACTGAGCTTATCAGAGCGATGTGCAAACTAAGAGTAAATGGACTCTGAGTGAGAAGAAATGTTGGCTCTTTTCTGATGCGGACAGTGCAACCATTAAATGGGATGACCTTCCTGTTCTGATTTACATGTAGTTGAGTTCCCAAGAAGGGCCTGCAGTCATCACAGTGATAGACCTAACAGTTTTATGGAACCAAAAGCAAGTCTGATTGCTCCAGAGATTCTGAATTTTCTCCTTGTTTGTGATATGGGCATTCAAACTATGAAGAACCCAGGCCAGTGGCTTGTCAACGGACACTTTGTGGGGGATTCATCTGGGCCATCTTGGTGCAGTAGGGCTCACCTTGGGGACAGTTCAAGAGGCGGAGAAACACAAGGAGTCTGCCATCTCCAGAGACTTCTACAGTGTTCATCATGGCCAATGTCGTGTGGCCCCAGCTTCCTGGAGGTTCAGGGACTGACTCTGCAAAGCCAGAGCCCAGTGCTCACAGCCCCAGTCCCACGGGAATTTTCTGCATTTCACTGTCCTACAGGGGTACTCCTTGGTCATCCACAGTAATCCAGGCCCACCCAGTGTGCAGCCTTGCCCACAGACCCATGCTCGCCATCATTAGCGGGAGAGGGAAAGAGACTTGCTCAAGGCCACAATGTCAGTGGGTGGCAGAGTGGGGACCCAGATCCCTCACTTCCCCTCCAGAGGGGCACACAGCTGTCCTCCTACATTTCTAGGTATCAAGACCCCAGTCATCTGCTTTCCCACTAGCTGAATGGCTTTGGGATGTCCCTTCCTTTCTCTGGGTCTACATCACCCCAACCAAGAATTCTCCTAGCTCACAAAGTTATAAAGTCTCCAGAGGGGCTACCCTCTTCCTGACCCCCTGCAGGGAAGCCTCAGGCATCACCTGACCCACAGTGATTCGGCCAAGTGCACGAACTTCTCGCCTCATCACTCTTGGCCAATACCCAGGACCCTGGCTGGGCTTTTTAGCTCAGAAGTCAGCAATTTTTTTTCTGTAAAGGATCTGATAGTAAATATTGTAGGCTGTGCAGGCCATATGGGCTCTGTCACAGCTACTCACCTCTGCAGTGAGAATTGGAAAGCAGTCATAATACATACACGAATGGCTATGCTTGTGTTCCAATAAAATTTTATTTGTAAAAGCAGGCAGTAGACTGGACTCGGCCTGTGGGCCACCGTTTACCATTCCCTGTTCTAAGTCATTCCAAGTGGGGTCTGACACCTCCTGTAGGACTAAGGTAATTAACTTTTCCTGGTTTGCATATGGGACTTTCCTGGTTTTAGCACTAAATCCTGCATCCTGAGAAACCTCACAGTTTTAGACAAAACAGGATGGTGATCACTCTATCTGCGATCCTGTGAGCCCTGCTTTCTTCCATCTCAGCATTGCTCTGGCTCCAACATTCAACTGTCTCCTCCACAGGGAGGAGGAAGAAGAGAAAGAAGAGGAGGAAGAAGGAGCTACTGTTTATCGTGGCTTCCTGTGTGCCAGGCACCATGTGAAGAGCTTGGTCAGCGTGACCTCCTATGATCCTCTCAGAGCCGGGGACGGTTGAAGCCACTCCCAGGAAGAGGTCAAGACTGGAGTAGATCCCAGTCTAATCTGCCTCCTCCTTCCTCTCCAAACTGTAAGCTCCTGAGGACAGTATTGGGGTCTCTCCCAATGGTATCTTCAGCACCCAACACAGTATGATACTTAGAAGGTTCTGAGCAAATGCCGATCACTGATGTTGAATAAGTATGTCCATGAATGAACGAACGAATGAATGAATGAATGAATCATCCCTTGATCTAGGCAGACATTTCCCACATCTACGACATGATTCATCCCTGCCTATCCAAACTCCAGGGGAGGTAAGCTGAAAATGCCAAATATATGCTATGCCGTCCATTCTGTTAAAACAAGCCTGTGGCACTGGGGAGGCAATAGGACATCATAGTTGAGAACATGGTCCCTGTCATCAGGTGATCCGGGCACAAACCTCAGCTAGGCCTCTTCTGGGCTGTGTGATGGGACCAGCCAGCTTGCCTCTCCAAGCCTCCCAGATTAAACAGAAGACAGTAACAGAACTGCTGGAGTTTGGGCCACAAGGCATGGAGGCATGGAGTTCAGTAAGCCCTCTGAAAACATTCACACATTATCATCATCATCACTGCTGATGTCGGGATGAGCAGAAAGCAAGGAGGGGACAGGGGATATCCATGCTGAGGAAACACAGGTGTTCACTCTCCAGCTCTGAATGAGCACCCGGGCCACACGGGAAGAAATGCACACGCTGGTAAGTGCGTCGGCTAGCTAGAAGCACAGTAATGGTGCGTAACAAACAACCAGAAAACCTCTGGAACACACAGTAAAAAGCATTTCTCTTGCTAACCCTGCAGCCAGTGTGGGCTTGGCTGAGCTACACTCTTTATTGAAGTTCGAGCTCAGGGTGGTTGGACGCGTGTTCATTCTGGGGCCAGGCTGAGGGGGCTTTTCCCCTAACCATGGCAGGAGCCCCTTGAGACCTAAGCTTGGAACGTACCTGCGGTCACTTCCATCTTCTACTGAAGACCAAAGCCCGTCATGGGGCCAAACCCCCAGGGAAGGAGCAGGGGCCTAAACCACCCCCCCCCACCCCTTGAGTGAGAAAAATGCCAAGTCCCATGGCCAAGGGCAGGGGTGCAGGGAGAAGGGAGGAAGCAGGGCCAGGGATAGCTCCATCCCACTAGCAAAACACCAGCCACACCTTGGAAAGGGCCCCCCCCACCAGCCCTGCCCTCCTCACCAGGTTCCTCTTCAGCCCCTTGGCCTCATCAGTGTTTGGTCAAAACGTAGAAGAGACCCCAAGTGCTAACACTTGCAGTCCTGGAGGACCCTGTCCCCAACTTCCCAACATCTGGACCTGCTCCGAGGAGCCATTAATCTCGGGCAATTTCTTTCCTCACTTGATTTGTTTATTTAAGGAAAACAAGTTGTTCCTAATTAGAAGCACTGCTGGCGGGATGTTCAGTGCGTCCTAGGCTGCCTATTTTCAGACCTTCTGCCTAAAATTACACCTGCACTCTTAACATCTGTGAGCATGTTTGGCAACTGTCCCGCATGCAGGCTTTTGGCTAGAGAGGCTTGCGGTGCTGTGGGGGCCGAGGGAGCCGGGGGCAGGGGGCCCCTGGGCTTCAGAGCAAAGGCACTTGGAAAGATGCACAAGTAACACATCCCAACAAGCTGCTCGTAGCTGGCACAGATCACCAAGTCAACCCTTGGCGAGTGCACAGCCTGAACACCGTCCTGACCCGAGGCATGGGGCAAGAAGTGGTTTTAAAGAGTCAGAGAGGTTTTCTGATGGGACGCTCTCAGCTTACACCCCCCCACCAGTCTTGCACCTCCACGAACACTCAGACACACCCGCAGAGACACACATGCTCAGAAACACACACACACACACACATTCACAGAAGTCATTCTGTCCCATAGACAGGCTAATACACCGCAGGTGTGCACACGCACACACACACGCACAGGTGCACACACTCAGAAACTCACACACAGGAGACATGCACTAAAGTCACACTGCAAACCCCCCCCCACATAATCAGAGACATAGGCACGTGGAGACACACTCCAGTGTGCACAGCAACCCCACACACTGGATACCAACACTCAGAAACACGCACCAAGAGATACAATCAAGTGTGCAAAGCTACACACAGGCATGCACAACCAGAGACACGGGTACATACACAGAGGTGCCCAGAAAGTTCACCACGCCATACACACAGGTATACGCCGCCCAAAAACACACAGTGACACAGAGACACCCGCAGAGGTTACAACAGTTCCCTGTGCAGACGCAGAGACAAGGGAGTGTGCAACACTATGCATACACGGGCACAGAGAGATATAAAGTTATGCTGAAAAACAAGTAGGCTGGAAGCACATACCACAAGTTTATGCTCACTGTGTTGCACACGCATGCAGGCACTCACACACACCCACACAGCTGCCGAAGCAGGCGCCCAGACAGGCCTGCCCAGACTCTCGAACACAGGATGTGCCACGCGGAGGCCCCCAAACACATGGGTGCAGACGAGCAGCTGTGTTCCTCCCTGACACAGACACACATCCAACTCACAAATACAACCGCTGGACACGCACAAGCTCATATCCAAGCTCATATCCAGTTGCTCTGACTCACCTACACACACATTCCCCTGAAAACACACATACACACACTCAAAAATCCACAAGCAGTCTCACAAGTGCACACCCAGACTGACCCTATTCACATGTGTGCGCACACATGTGCGATTTTTATGTAAGTCAGGCTCCTCTGAACATGTGTGCACGGACCTGCATGAGAATGCACTCATTTACACACATCCACCTGCACACACCCACATCCTACTCCGCCGAGACAGCAAACCGTTCATTTTCTGAATACCCAAAGTCAGGCCCGCAGACCCAGCCTGCACCTGGCCAAACTGCTTCTGTCCCGCCTCCAACTGCCTGGTAACTCACTCGACCTCAAACCAGATAAGGTCTGCCCCTTCATCATGGACTCGGGGTGAACCCTGGTTTGGGGAAGAACACAAGAGGTCCCAAGCCTCAGAACCACTCAAAAATAAATAAGACGGATCAAAATCTACTGCCTTTCCCCACCATCCTGGCAAACCCTCTACCTTACCCCAAACACACACACACACACAGGCACATGTGCGGCACAGGGCACTTTCCCCAGCACAGATGTTCCTGTTAGGAACGGCAGCTCTGTCCGCTCCAACAGCCTCAGCAGCCTGGGTGCCCGACACCCAGACATACCGAACTTCTTGGTCCTGAGTCCCTACACTGCCGTGAAGTTGAAGCCATGGAGACAGCTTACCTCCACCTTCTGTTGTCATGGCGACGTGGCAGCTGGGCTGCCTCCAGCCCTCCCTGCCTGCCCTGAGCTCCTCTCTAGGAGCTGCTGGCCCAGCAGAGCTTTTATGGAGGAAGCTTCAAGGGGGTGGGGACTGCAGGTGTCAGTTGATTGGAGACAATAAGGGCCCTGCCTCCCAGCCAGGATCACCTGGTGCTCAGGTGGGACAGGAGAGAGCCTCCCTGGGGAAAACAGCCCCCACAGGCTCGCACACAAGCGCCGGAAACAGACAGCCCCGCCTCCTGCATACCCATGTCGGAGGAGACCCAGTCGTCACCAGACTCTACCATAACCACTTTCCAAGCACCAGCGCCCCCCCCCAACACTCCTCCTAACAAGAACTGTGAACTCCGCATCTTAACAGAGGCCCGCCGAGGTTCTGGGGTGAAATGACTGGTCCACCTCAGAAGCGTCTGAGTCCCACACCCTTGAAACATTCAACTGTATTACGGGATTTTGAAAATCTCTGTGATGACCGCTCAGGGCATAAGAGTGTCTGAACTGGGACCTCTGAAGACACATGAAACCTCTTCATTTTGCAGAAGGAGCAACTGGAGCCCAGAGAGGTCTAGCGATTTGCCCAAGTCACACAGCACATTGACAGAAGGCTTGACGCTCAGTCTTTCGACCCAGAGATGAGGTTTCCCCAGGACATCAAGCGCCAGCCTCTGACCTCCCATCTCAGCAGTAGAGAGAAGCAGCTCCTAGCTAGGCCCCAGGTCAGAATCCTAAGCAAGGGCAGAAGGTCCTGAGACTCCTACCTCATCACTCGAGAACCGTCCCAAAACCACACAGCAATGTATTATTTCCCAGACGCAGATGCCCAGCCCAAGCAGGACCAGTGGATAATTTCTAAACTTCAGGTCACCGTCAGAGGCATTTCCACTGCCTGCCTTCCTGACCAACTTGTCCATCCAGATGGCCCCCACCCTAGGCTGTATCCCATGCAAGAAAGCCCCACACATCTAGGAGGCTGTGACCACAGGGATGGCTCCCAAATGGTCCTCAGAGACCAGGTGGCCTCTTGGGAGCAGGCTTTTCATTAGGAGGGAGAGAAATCTGGCCAAACTCATGAGCTCTATGTTTGGACTCTGCAGAACCTCTAGGGACCTGGAGTGTGTGGGGACTACCGACAGCCCCAGCTGCAGGTGGGGACAGCTCGAGCCTCTATCCAGTTGTCCATTCCAGCCCCTTTACCGCACAAAGTTCGTCCCTCCCCAGGCTCTGAATGCTCTTATTCAGCGGCCCAGGTAACTTCCCCAAATCTTTGGCTCATCTCAGGAGCTGCAGGTAATGGGAGATGATCCCCACCTCTCCTAGCGTCTCTGCCAAGGAGGTGAGTGGGCCCCTGTGATGCCACTTCGGGCTGCCGGAAGAGCATGGATCCAGGAGATCTGGGAGAGGGGGCCAGGCCCCATTTCTCTCTCCCCCTCCTG
>NW_019154130.1:15849749-15850798 GCF_002288905.1 Enhydra lutris kenyoni | reverse complement strand
ACACACACACACACACACACACACACACACACACACACACACACACACAACCGTGGGAATGGGCAGAAGCAAGGCTGCAAAGCACACAGCCCGTCCCCTGGGCAGCCCTGGAAGCCGCATGCACCCCAGCACCACCGCGACAAGCACCTTCTGAAGCCAACTTGAAAATAGGACCGGCTCCTTCTCCCCCGAACTGTGAACAGGCCGAATATGGGGAAATTCATCAATTCAATTAAAGGGGCCCACTGCCTCCAAACACCCCCCCACCCCTGGCCCAGCTCAGCCTGAGAAGCCTCGAGTGCCTGCCTTTGGGGACCCAGCGGGATTGCCCGCAGGAAGGACGCACGGATGAGCCCGAACGTCCCACCCTCTGCCAGAGGAGAGAAAGTTTGTCATTTACCCAGGCGCTGGGCTGTCACCACTCCGGGTTCCTTCCTCACCCGGCTCCGGGCGCTGAGCCCCCAGCCTGCGGGGAAGCGGCTGGACCTGGAAGCCCCGACTGGGGGCAGGAATCGTTTGGCGGCAGCTCGGCCGCCCCGCTCCCTCTCCGGAGCCCTTCTACCCGGCCCTGCCGCCTCGGCCCTTACCTGAGGGGGGTCTCGGCCACTTGCAAACTCTGCCAACGGAGCCCAGCAGGGGCCGGGGTCTCCCTTGGCGACTCGCGCGTCCCGCTAGGCGCGCCCGCTCCGTGAGCGCCTTCCCCGCTGCCAGCCGCTGCAGTGGCATCCAGCAAAGCCGACTCGGGATCGCCTTTCTCGCCACCAAGCCTGCTCCCGGCCGGGTCCGGGGCGGGGCGGGGATGGGGGACTGCTCTTCGGGGCTGGTGCAGGGGGCCACGCTGCGCGCGGCCAGCGGGAAAGTGCAAGAGTGTGCGTCCTGGATTGCAGCAGCGGCGACAGCGGCGGCCGGGGACAAGGAGGCGGTGGCGACGCCAGCCGGCGAGCCGGGGAGGCGGGCGGCGGCGCGAAGTGGAAGCCGGGCTCCCGCGAGCCTGGCGCCCGGGCGGGCTGGCGGGCGGGCGGGCGGGCGGCACTGCGGGTGCCCAGCGC
>NW_019154130.1:15664250-15849349 GCF_002288905.1 Enhydra lutris kenyoni | reverse complement strand
CTCGCGCGCTGCCTCGCTCGCCGCCCGGACTTCCCGTCTCCCGCCCGAGCTCCCCGCGCCGCCGCCGCCGCCAGCAGCGCGCCTCAACCGGGCGCGCTCCTCGCGCGGAGCCACAGCGCTGCCTCCGCTTAACTCCTTACGTGCCACCTGGCCCTCCCGCAGCCGTCCGCGGAGCCGGGCAACCCGGCGCCAGGCAGGCCTCCCGGCCTTGCTTTGCTCGTCTCTAAAATGGGCTCGCGGCCCCGCTCTGGGGAGTGGGGTAGAGAATTAACCGAGCGGATTAGTGATGCGAAGTGCCATGCGGCGGGCATTAAGGAAGCGCTCGATAAATGGCAGAGGATTGGCTGCTTCTGCTGCTGCTGCTGCTGTGCTGGGTTAGCAGGTTACCTTGCCAAGAGTAAACAACCTGAAAAGGGCAGTTTGGTTTGTTGGTATTTACTTTGTTCTTTTTAACAGGAAATAGGTGTAAGCTGTGTGACCCTGGGCTGGTCACTTACCCTCTCTGAGCCTGTTGCAGAAGATGCCCTCTGTGCTGTGTGACCTTGGGTCTCAGCACCCCCTCTGAACCTCTTGTAGTAGCCTCATCTGTAAAGTGGGGGACGATCGATGTGGCCCACCTTCAAAGGACCTCCTGCAAATCTCTGGAAAGGGAGCTGCTCTCAAGAGAACCACCATGGAGCCACAGTCTCCTAAATGCCAGGCACCTGGCCAATGTAGTTCCAAACACATCACCTCATTAAGTCATGGAAACAACCCTAAGAGGCGACTTGTTTCAACTCCCCTTCGCAAATGAGAGATTTGGCGCCCCAGGATGTTAAGTTCACCCAAGTTAGCACACTTACAGAGGACTGGAGCTGGACCCAGGACCTTCTGACTCCAAAACCAGTACTGTTAAGCTGGGGATTGAAGGAGAAGCTCTAATGTGGGCCAACCTTTGTTGAGGCTAGCAACCAGAATTTGCATCTGCATTTCTTTAATTAGAACATGTTGTATTTCCAATTATAAAATTAATTCTTGTCTAATGTAGCTATTTCAGAAAATACTAAAATATAGGAAGGAAAGCAAATCAACCCTATTCCCACCACCCAGAGGTAATGATGAAGATCTTGATGTAGTTCCCCCAATCTTTTTTCTATACCCACATGTAAAGGCAGTTCGCATAAGGGGAATAATCCCAAGCACACCATTCCGTATCAGGAGATAAGAAGGGTCTGGCAAATGCAATTCATGAATCCCTTGCTGAGGCTGGACCCCCAGCTGCCCCCAGCTTCAACAATCCCAGATGACAGTTACCCTACCACTAGTCCAATAGAAACCCTACCAGGTTGGGGATTTGTGCGTTTCACCCGGTTACCATTGGACAAACCCTGCTCTGATGCTTTCCCTTTTCCCACTGTTCCTGTGTCTCTTAGAAGACCAAATCATTCCTTTGCTTGGAGACTACAGATGTCACACACACCTTCCAGGCTGCCCAACCCCATCAGGAACAAAGCATTCCCAGAGTGCAGTCCCCCAGGGGGACAGAGGCAGTGCTGCGGCTTAAAGGTGCAAGCAATCTGGGTTCAAATCTGCGCTCTGTCTCAAGCAGCTGTCACCTCTCTGAGTCTCTGTTTCACGTCTATAACATGGGGCAGAAAGAACACCAACCCTCTGGTTGAGGCTTACACAAGACAAAGACCAGTAAATACTCAACTCATAGCAGCTGCTGCTTTTCATTAGTGAGGAGAAGTGATCTGAATAACACTAATACTGATTGCCAACAACTGTTGAGTCCTTGCTAAGTGCAGGCACAATTCCCATTAATTCCTAACAACAACTTCAGGTGATCGGTATTAGGATTTAGTCCATTGAGAGATGGGGAAACTGAGGCCCAGAGAGATGAAATCCTCTGTCCGAGGGTACACAGTAAGCTCACAGTAGAGGTTGGGTTAGATCCCAGCTCTTCTGGCCCCTGCTGCCCGGTCACCAGCACAATTCCAAATGGCAGACTTGGTACCTTTCCCATGTCCTCCTCGTCCCTCCCCAGCTCAGAACCCTCTTGCTCTGTCTGGGGGACAAACCTCCTCCTGGGAGTGATCTGAGTGATCTAGGGACTGACACCTGGCTATGAAGCCCCCTGCAAGGTGCTGGGGGTCTGAGAACAGAGCTATTAATCTCCAGTGGCTCCCAGGCTACTTGCACCGCAGCCCACTTTCATTGTGTCTAATGTTCTACTTCTGATGCCGTTTGGCGGATACGTAGAAGTTTTATTGTTTTTTGGATTTTCTATTGTATGCCTAAAATATTTTATTTTATTTTTTATTTTTATTATTTTTTAAGATTTTATTTATTTATTTGATGGAGAGATCACAAGTAGGTGCCTGCTTGTGCGCTCTCTCTCTTTCTCGCTGAGCAGACAGCCTGCTTCCCCCTCTCTCTGCCTGCCTCTCTGCCTACTTGTGATCTGTCTGTCAAATAAATAATTTTTTTTAAGATTTTATTTATTTATTTGTCAGAGAGAGAGAGCACACAAGCAGGCAGAGGCAGAGAGAGAAGCAGGCTCCCTGCCGAGCAAGGAGCCCGATGCGGGACTCTTTCCCAGCACCTTGGGATTATGACCTGAGCCAAAGGCAGCGGCTTAACCAACTGAGACACCTGGGCGTCCTGAAATAAATACATAAAAATCTTAAAAAAAAAAAAAAGTAAGGAGTAAAGTTTTAGGATTTTTGTCTAAACCACACACACAGTCAGTTTGGGTAGAATGGGACATAGTCCACTTCCTCTAGGCCTGATCATTGGACAAACTCTAATTTTTGCTAAGGTCCTGCTCTGAGCGGGTCCTTGGCCTGGCCCTCTTTTGTGTATCAGGTTTCTGAGCCTCTTCCTCTCTCTGCTCTATTTCAGCACAGAATCTTACTGTTTCTTGGCCCAAGTCTGCTGCAGGACTCACGGAGGAGAGTGAAGAAACAAAGCCATCTTTGAAATCAATTATAAAGACCAAAACAATGATGTAAGAGAGCTTCTGTGAGTAAGATGACGTAACACCTCCAAGCTACGTTCATAGAACAAGTCACTAACCAGTACATCCCTGTCTTTGAACAACAGTGTCTAAAAATAGTATTTGCTGTAATTTCCTGAGTAGCTGGTATAAATGGAAAGAGAGAGTAGTGAGCGAGCTGTGTCGGGTGGTAACTAACTCCCCTTTGATGGTAGTTTTCTTTTTCTTTTTTAAGATGTCGTTTATTTTTTTTTATTTGTGAGGAGGGGGAGCAGGGGGAGCAGGGGGAGCATCAGAGCGAGAGGGAGAAGCAGGCTCCCCGAGAAGCCGGGAGCCCAACACTGGGGCTTGATGTGGGGAGTCCCATCTCATGACCTGAGCCAAAGGAGTCTGTCAGGAATCTCTCTCTGCTCCCCAGCCCCTCCATTCGGAATCCTCCTGTGATTTCCCCCATGCCCCCCCCACCAGCCCGTCCCGTCTGATAGGGGCTGGTCTGCCATGCAGACTCCCAGAGTCCAAGAGCTGTGTCTTAACAACCATTCTTCTGTCCCCGGCATTCACTCAACACAGCACTCGGCACACAGTAGGCTGTGTTAGTCCGCTTGGGCTTCTGTAACGAAAACACTGAAGACTGGGTGGCCTATAAGCAATGGAAATTTATTTCCCACAGTTCTGGGGGCCGGGAAGTGCAAGACCAAGGTGCCAACAGATTCGGCGTCTGGTGAGAGCACACCTCCTGATTTGCAGACAGCCATTTTCTTGCTGTGTCCTCTTAGGGTGGACGGGGCTGAGGGATTTCTCTTTGGGTCTCATTTGTAAGGGCAAGGATCCTATTCATAGGGCTTCCATCCAGGTAACCTATTCACCTTCCAAAGGCCTCACCTCCTCCTACTATCACCTTAGGGATGAGGTTTTAATGTATGAATTCTGGAGGGTCACATTCGGTCTAGAGCACAGGTGCTCTGAAAGAAATGAATGAATTAATAAAAACCGTCCAGTATTGCTGCAGATATATACAGATGAAAAAGAAAATCTGGTGTGATCCGGAGAGTTCACTCATTAAAAATTCAGTAAAAGAGGCAAAGGTATGTAAAAGTAGAAGAATGTATACTGCAGTACCTTTTAATGGCAGAATGCCAGAAAGAATCCAAAAGCCCAACAAGCGAGAGAACAGAGGGACCAATTCCGGTATATTCTTAAAGGGAGGGTGCCACACGGCCGTGAAAAGTAATGAACTAGAACTCTATACATCAACTTGGATAAATCTCAGAAATTAGAGCATTGAGTAAAAAAAACAAAAAGCTGGCTGCAAGATAATAAATTAGCTAATTGCAAAAGGACACATACATAATACCAGTTAATAAAATTCAGAACTATGGAAGGCAATTTAGTATATTTTTATGAGCACTTACATGTACAGTAAAAGCAGAGAAACCGTGAATACCAAGTTCAGGAGAGAGGTTATGGCTGTGGGGGGAGAAAGGGGGCAGCAAAGATCCCGGAGCGCTTTCATTGTGTCTAATGGTCTACTTCTGATGCCGTTTGGCGGATACGTAGAAGTTTTATTGTTTTTTTGGATTTTCTATTGTATGCCTGAAATATTTTATTTTATTTTTTATTTTTATTATTTTTTAAGATTTTATTTATTTATTTAATGGAGAGATCACAAGTAGGTGAGGAGGCAGGCAGGGAGTGGGGGGAGGGAGCAGGCTCCCTGCTGAGCAGAGAGCCCGATGCGGGGCTTGATCCCAGGACCCTGAGATCATGACCTGAGCTGAAGGCAGAGGCTTAACCCACTGAGTCACCCAGGTGCCCCTGTATGCCTGAAATATTTTATTAAAGAAAAAAAACCCAAGCTAGCTGTTGAGAGTGAAGGCCTAATTCCTACCCCTGTTCAGATATTCGTTATGTGTCTCCAGCAAGGAATTTAATCTCTCTGAGCTTCGGTTTCCTCAACATTACAATAGGGATAATAAATCTTGGAAGAATTAAGTGACATCATGGGTGTAAATTGCTTAAAGCAATGGAAGTATTCAACAAATGATAACTATTCATATCACAATTAATTATCAACAGCAGTTAGTTTCAAAGTATTTGAAAACTGGAGACATCCAAGAAGATCAGCCATTTTTTAAAAGATTTTATTGTTGGGCCACCTGGGTGGCTCAGCGGGTTAAAGCCTCTGCCTTCGGCTCAGGTCGTGATCCCAGGGTCCTGAGATCGAGCCCCACCTGAGATCGAGCCCCACCTCAGGCTCTCTGCTCAGCGGGGAGCCTGCTTCCTCCTCTCTCTCTGCCTGCCTCTCTGCCTACTTGTGATCTCTGCCTGTCAAATAAATAAAAATACAATCTTAAAAAAAAAAAGATTTTATTGTTAAGTAATCTCTACACCCAACATGGGGCTTGAACTTACAACCCTGAAATCAAGAGTCACATGCTGCACCGACTGAGCCAGCCAGGCACACCCAAGATCAACCATTTCTAACCTGTCTTCACAGATGACACCCCAAGACTTAGAGAGGTTGGGAAGTTGTCTGAGGTCATGGGGGGCATGGGAGGCAGCACTGAGGATGGGAGGTATGCGGACGGCCCCCTCTGGGTAAGGTGCTGAGCTGGGCCTCTGTTCCAAAGCGCTTCCCTCAAAACCTCACTTCCTTCTAGGGAACCAAAGATGGTCACATGGGGACCTGCTAAAACAGGGACACAGGTCCCAGAGGCACCCGGACAGGTTCTAATGTGGCTTCCTAATCCCAAGGTCTATTTATGTCACCATGAAGGAGATGGAGAAGAATAATGTCATAAGGGCATCCCTTTCTATTATACATATATATATTTTTAATATTTTAATTATTTATTTGTTAGATATCAGAGATATCACAAGTAGGCAGAGAGGCAGGCAGAGAGAGAGGGGGAAGCAGGCTCCCCGCTGAGCAGAGAGCCCAATGCGGAGCTCGATCCCAGGACCCTGAGTTAATGACCCGAGCCGAAGGCAGAGGCCCAGCCCACTGAGCCACGCAGGTGCCCCCTATTTTATATCTTTTTAGTAAAAAATTTGATGCCTAACACAGGCATATATCTTCACAAAAATACACAAATTCAAATGCACTGTTTGTTAATAGCCCCAAACTGGAGACAACGCAGATGTCCATCCGTGGAAGAATGGACAGTGTTGCACTCTTTCCGCAGGATAATACTCTCCAGCAGAGAATGAACATGCTACTGCCATCAGGACCACACAGACGAATGTCCCAAACAGTGTGGATGAAACAAACCAGACCCAAAGCTTTTACCTGCTGATATTTACATAAAGTTCAGGACTGGCAAAACTAACCAGGAGGCTAGATGTCAGAGTACTGGTTGTGCTTCAGTGAGAGGTTGGAAGTGGGCTGGGGGGGGCCATCCGGGGATGGACAGTGTCGCGTTTGTTGGTCTGGGTCCTGGTTCCAAGGGTGTGCGCTTCGTGAGAATGCATGAGCTGTACTCTTATTGCTTGTACACTTATGGCCATATATTACACTTCAATTAAAATGTTGTTTAATATAAAAACACTTGCCAATTGCAGTATTTTAACCACTATTAGTTACTGATTGCTTATGCGACATCACGGATGGAGTCATATAATATAGAGGGCAATTGGGGGCCTCTCAGTTAGCAACTTCTCAGAAGCCTTGACCTTGAACGGTACCAGCTGAAACCAGCTTTCGTTTCAGGCTCACTGAAAGGGGGGATTGTCTACTGAGGACCCAGCCAGGTGGAGACAAGGGCCATTACTCAGGACATCTGATCCAGAGAGAAGGCAAATTATCTGATTTGGCAGTTTCCTGGGATCAGATGACCCAGATAATGGTCAAACTGCCATGGAGACACCACACATCCCAGCCAAAATACCAATCAGGTGGACCCTTCTCCTGGAGCCATAATTGTGGGCAAAGCGCAGAGAGAGGCCTGTGCCACCCCCGGGGTCTGCTTTCTGCAAGAGGAGCCAAAGGAGCTCTTCCAGAATCTGCAGAGGCGCCAGAAAGGTAAGGCCGATCTGGTCCCAGCGGCGCTCCAGGCCCGTCCCCTCCAGGGACCCAGCTCTGAGCCTTTGGGCAAAGATGATCTCATTTAATCTAGCAGCCCTAGGAAAGAAGTAGCATCACAACTCCCCATTTTGGGCGGAGGAAACAGGCACGGAGGGGTTGAACGAGTCTCCCAGGACTGAACACCAGGGGCGCTATTCCCCATTTCTTACCCAAGTTACTGCCACATCTGGCATCCCTATGAGCCTCACTTCCACTGAATGCTCAAGGAGTTCAGTTCCCCTGCCATGCAGGCTCGCAGGTGCGATTCAAAGTGCATGGGTTCCATGGCGGAAACCGCTGCAGAGGTAGAAGACAGAGAAAGCAAGATCGGACAGGAAGAGCCTTCAGACTGGATACAGGTCTGCCCCCTGGGAAAGGCCACGGGGAGGAAGGAGGTCTGTGCGGGGAGATCCCCATGCCACAGCTCAGCTCAGAGACAAGAACATTATCCTGAGTGTACCTTCACTTCCATGGAAAAATCATATTCAATTATACACTGACACACCTCTCACCGACGGGAGCAGTACCAAGCAGAGACTTTTATTTTTTTGAGATTATTTATTTATGAGAGAGAGAGAGCGAGATTAAGAGTGCACACATGCATGAGCAGGGAGAAGGGGCAGAGGGAGAGAGAAGCAGAATCCCCGTTCAGCAGAGAGCCCGATGTGGGGCTTGATCCCAGGACCTGGGATCATGATCTGAGCCGAAGGCAGTCTCTTAACCGACTGAGCCACCCAGGTGCCCCTGGATGGATTTTTTTTTTTTTTTCTTAAGATTTCATTTGAAGTAATCTCTATACCTAATGTGGGACTTGAACCCACAACCCTGAGATCAAGAGTTGCACATTCTACCAACTGAGCCAGCCAGGTGCCCAGAGTAAAGACTGTCTTAAAACACTGTTGCTTATGTATCCAGTTATCTGGGCCCCAAGCCTACCCGTGGAGCCAAAAGCCCTGTCTTATTTGTCAGGTGGTACCAGCACAGAGCAAGGCGTTCATACATTATAGGGACTAATAAATGCACATTTCTGAGCCTGAACTGGAGGCATAGCTGTGGGACCACGTGCCACATGCATTAGTTGATTTAATCCCTGATGTGGGAAACAAAGGCAGAGGAAAAATTATTAATTTTCCTTACTACCTACAGCCCATTGACAAGCCCTTGAAACAAGAACTTCCTCTAGGAACTCAACTGCCTTGATGTTGACACTTTGCTAAGGGCAAAAGGCAATCCTAGCCCAACTCCCCCTGCCTAGGATCCTATAAGTCAACTTTAACATATAAAAATTCCTTTGGAAGTTTCCTGTATCTCTTAATCCCCCAAGATGGGTCTTGGCAATCAGCCCCCAAGCCTGTGGCCCACTGATAAACATCTGAAGGTTCTCAAGGCTAAGGCTTTATTAGACAATAATAAATGACCTTTTCCAACAATAGCTAGCCTCTTCAAGGTCCTAGAAACCTTGTTTCCAAATTCCTTAAGAGGTTTACTCTAACCTATCCCCTTCCCAACTTGAAAGGGTATAAGGGGCCACTCCTCATGACCCCAGGGCAGCTCTTACTCCCCAGAGGTCCTGTCTCTGCTTTAATGAAACCACCTTTTTGCACTAAAGATGTCTCAAGAATTCTTTTTGGTACACTGAAAAGAAATTTTTAAAAAAGAAGAAAAGAAAAAAAAAAAGAAAGAAAAGAAAAAGGAAAAATAAAAGAATTTTTTTTTTGGCCATGGGCTTTGAACCTGAACGTCTTTCCTCCATCAGTCCCCACCACAGCCCCATGTGGATAGTACTGTTCCCATCTTCCCAATGGAGAAACTGAGGCCCACCAGGGTGAGACAACCTTTACAAAATCATACACTGGGAGGTTTCAGGCTGGGGTCGTCCTGGCTCCACGCTGGGGTTTTTCCGGTGGGACATGTGGCTGTCAGGACCGGCAAACAGGTCAGTCCAAGATGCAGCCCTATGTCCTCATTCTCCCTGGAGATGCCCGCCCAGCCTCCAGGGAAATATTCTTGGAAACCAACCTCTTCTGGCGTGTTCCAACTGAAACCCATGAGTATCCTAGGAAGAGAGAGAGCCGGGGGCTTGTGGGCTGAGAGGTTTTTACCATGAAGGTCAGGAGAAGTCAGCCCGTCCCGGTTACAGAACTGCTCCAAGAAGCTTGTGTTTTGAAGGTTATTTCTTTCCCATGTCTTCTGTGTTCAACCTTTTTGCATGCTAATAAACTCAGGAGCCACAACTGTGCGAATCACAACAGCAATTTTTGCTGATCTCCTACTAGGGGTGAGTCTGGGGTCTGCTGGTCTGGGACCCATCACATCCATGTCGGCCTTGCAAATCCACAGCCGCCGTGCACCGTGGGTATTCCTACTTCCATTTTCGAGGTGAGCAAACAGGCTTAGGGAAATGAGGTAACCTGCCCACTGCTGGAAAGTGGCACAGAGGAGACCTGGATCCAGCCAGGTCAAGGTCTGAGCATAAGACAGGGAGAAAGGACACCAGCAGCCTGAACTGGGAGCTCCCTGGAGGCAGCCATTCCTTAAAGACATATTGGTACAGCCTTGTCCTTGGCACCCTGCCTCCCATCACCAGCTTGTCCATCCTCCAAACTGAGCCACAGCAATCTCTTAGAACACAGCTCTGACTACACCACCCCCTGCTCAAGACCTCCAAATGGCTTCCTGTTTCCCACAGCTGAAAGCCCAGACTCCTTCACTTGGCACCCAAGGCCTTCTGCAGCCGGGCCTCAAATCCACTTCCTGCCTCCTTTCCCACAGTTCCAGCCTACCCTCTGTAGCAGACGCTCCCCTGCTCCCCCACACCGCATGCTCGTTCTCCACCTTGCCTCCGAAGACGCTCTCTCTCCTCCCTGGAGTGTTCTTTCTCTCCTTCTCTTTCTCCACCCAATGAACTCCTCCTCGTCGTTCGATTTCAAATGGTGCCTTCTTTTGAGATGTCTTGGTTTCTAGAAACCTGTGACTTCACTAACGTACCAGGGACGGGAGAGTAGAGTGAAACCAGTTGGGCCAATGGAATCTTCTTCTCTTTATGCCTTAGGACACAATCAGAGAAGGCAATTCCATACCCTTGGTCGAACCCAAAGAAATGCCTCCCCAAAACCATTTACAGAAGCTGGAAGCCTCCCTCCATCCCCTTTCCCCCACACTGATTGTTTTGTTTGCCCAGAAATAGCATAGCCTATCTTTGGGAAAACTGCTTCTTTCCATTCCAATCTTGTGTGTCTGGAGGAAGCCATCCCTGAATGTGGTAGGGACACCTTGGAGTCTAACTTGGCCAATCTCAGAACCCCAAGGCCCCGACCACAGTGATTGGTCCAGGAATTGGCTCATGACCCAAACCCAGCCAATCAGAGAACTTCCCTGGGAGTTTTCTGACTAGTTGGTGGGGAACAATGCTATTTCATGTGGTCGGAAGGTTCTAATGTTTAGATGCCCAGAGCCACCCGTGATACTGGTTTGAGACCAGTGAGGATGACTAGCTTGAGGGAATGAACCCGTATGCCAACAATACACTAGACAGAGAGGATGTTGCTGAATTAGTTTCTGGCTCCAACCCTCCTCGAGATTGCTTTCACCCCCGATCTTTCTGCAAATGGGTCTTGGGGGCCCATGAAGTCTTTAGTAGGAGTTCAAGTTCAAGATGGGTTCTGATCTTAAAACCATAGGGTGAATTTTGGTCACTTAACAACTACAGGGTTCTGGGCGCCTGGGTGGCTCAGTGGGTTAAAGCCTCTGTCTTTGGCTCAGGTCATGATCCCAGGATCCTGGGATCGAGTCCCACGTCGGGCTCTCTGCTTGGCAGGGAGCCTGCTTCCCTCTCTCTCTCTCTCTCTCTCTCTGCCTGCCTCTCTGCCTGCTTGTGATCTGTCCCTGTCAAATAAATAAATAAAATCTTAAAAAGAAAAAAAAAAAGAACAACTAGAGGGTTCTAACAAACAAGACTTAAAACTCGTTCTTCAATTACATTAGGTGATAATGCAGTCAATAAATATTTATTAAAGACCCGGTATAGACCAGGCACTCTGCTAAGGGGGATCCCAGAGGGAGAGAAAAGTATGGTCCCTGCCCACACAGAGCTCAGTCTGCATTACCCTCACTTAGCTATTGAAATTTAAAATAGTTAAAATTAAATAAAATTTGAAATTCAGTTCATTAGACTCATGTGCTACCTTTCAGGTATACCCATGTAGCTGGTGGCTACCGTATTGGGCAGCATGGACACAAAACCCCGCCCTCAGCACAGAACTTTCCACGGGCCCACGCTGGTCTAGAGCCCTGCCCATCCAAAGTGTTCTTGAAACCAGCCCCATCAGGCTCACTGGAAACGCAGAATCTCAAATTCCGTCACAGATTTAGTGAGTTGGTATCTGCATTTCAAAGAGATTGTTGTGACTTCGTTAAATTAACATTTGTTAATGGAGCGTGGGGGAGGAGGGTGTTGAGCCACAGTTACAAGAGACAGCGTGGTTTGAAATAGAGTTCATTGGTTACTCACCTGTCAGGCAGGGAAGGGGTACTCAGCTGCCTGGGGGGGGTCTGAGCAGAGAGGTCCAAGCAAGTGCTGGGGGCACAGGCCTTCATTATGGTCCATGGGTTCCCAGTCTGAGGCTAGATTGGTCAGTTCTAAACAAAAAGGGTGGGATTCTCGTAAGCCTCCTGGGCCTGGGCTGCAGGAGAGAACGCTCATCACAAGGGCCCTCGGTGGGTTCACGTGGGGAACTTACATTTAATTACGATCACAGATTGTTCCTTTAGAGCATGTGGTCATGGAAGAGTCGGCATCAGTTCAAGGCCCCTGCAGGCCGCTGGGCCACACAGAGCAGATGCTGAGACCGAAAAACTACGGAGTCGTTGAGCGAAGTGCTCAACACAGATGCGCAGGTGATTTACATGCTTGTTATTCAAAGAAACGTCATTCAAAGAGCCGCTCTGAGTTTAGCCCCTCTGCCTGATGCTGTCACACACACCCTCCCGTGAGCAGCAGAGAGGGTCCCAACCTGGCCTTCAGCGGCTGACCTCCCCGCCAGCCACAAATTCACCTCTCTCGGCATCCGACCACGAAGTGGACGGTGGTGCACCCACCGAGTTGGTAAATAGGATTCCAGTTAACAAGGACCCCTGGACGAGGTGGGACCCTAGGGGCAATCCCACCCCAGGAATGATTTTCTGGGATCCCTTTCTTCAGGGTAAAACCATTGCAGAGAGCTGGGAGTGAGCAGGCGTTTATGCTGTATTAGTTTTATTTTTTTCCCCAGAAAGAGGAAGAAGGCTCTTGCTGTGTGGCATGAGTTCTGCTGTTCTCATGCTGTAAAGGATGTGCCCACCCCTGTGTGGGCTTAGGGCCTCTCAACCATCCCAGCCTGATTGAGACGCACTCTTTGAAAAACCTCCCCACACACGCACGCGTGTGCACACACACACACACTTCAACTAATTGATGGCAACCAACCATAACCAAGAAAAAAGGCAACAAACTATCCATTTAAATTGCAGATTGTGACCTTTATGCTTGAAATCTTTTCAAACATCCTGTTTATAGCTTTGGGGTTCTGGCATTCAATAATTCTCCAAATTATTTTTCTCCGTTGGTTGTTTTTTTTCCCCCCAGTTGTCATTATGATGCATTGCATTCCCCCAATTTCTGGGCCTCGCCACTGCCCCCTCCCGCCCCCTTCTCCCCAGTTGGTTTCTCCTGAGAGTCCCATAATTTGCAAAGACCAACAGCAGGACTTTTCTTGAATGTTGCCACTTTATTCAGGCGAACCAGCTACAGGAGCTGCTTTGCAAGGCTTCACCCTGCCCACGCAGAGACCAAGGCAAGGGGGTTTCCGAAAGGCTGGGGGTGGAAACGAGGGCTTTTTCTCCAAGCTGTGCAATGCGTCTGCCCCCCCCTCCAAAGATCTCCGATGCACTGACCTGTGAGGTCATTCCCCGAGGTGTTAGTAAGTTACAGGGGCAGATATTCCAACGTGTTACAAGTAACTAGGGGTTAAATTCAGAGGAGAGTCTTCCTTATGGGGGATTTCTCAGGACCTTCAAACACCAGCTCCTTTGGGGGGTGATGCGAGGTGGCAGGTTTCCCAAGTTTACTTAATCAGAGTGCACCTGTTTCCTGGATGGTCTCGTAGAACACGGTCCACCATCCGCTTGGGGAGATGCTGCTTGTCCCAGTTAGTACTGCAGCGAGGGTCCTGAAGACCCAGCCCACAATGACAGGAGGGGAAGTAGGCTCTGCCTCTCCGTAGAATGTGCAGCCACCTCTGGCTTCCCAGACAGCACAGTAGGGACTCAGGGTCAGAAAGAATGGGTTTGAGCCCTGCTTCCTGGCATCCTTAATATGCCCATTTTAAGTACACAGCTCATCCCCACACCTGTACCTGATGATCTGGGAGCCTGAGTGGACATGGTTCCTTCTGCCTGCCCATTCTCCTCTCCTTTCTGGAAACAAACCCCTTTTTTTGAGGGGACGCACAGATCCTAAGGATTAATTAGCCTGTGGAGGCTAATTGCATGTTCGATTCTTCTCAGAGAGCTCATGTCTGCAACAAAAGTGTTTGATGACTGAATGTGGATTGCTGAGTCATTCTAGCAAAAATAACGAGTAACAACAACACAACAACAAAAGTATCATGGGCTTCCTGTGTACCAGCCACTGTGCTGCTCCAGTTTCCATTCTCGGACTCACTTAATCCTCAGGAGAACTCCATGAAGGGGCTCCTACAGTTGTTCCTATCTTACAGATGGGAAACTGGAATCATTTGCCATATGACTCATAGAGAGTAAATCAGAGATGTTAGGCCAGACCTGTCCTCCTTCACATCTGCAATTCTTAAACGCTTGGACTAGACGGATGGAGAAAAGCAGTCAGTATCCATGAGAGTTGCTATTTATGGAATATTTTCCATATGCCAGGCTCATGGGTTACTGTTTATCAAGTACTTTCTGTAAAGCGGGCTCTGCTCTAAGAACTGTATACTCATTTAACCCTCATAGCGACCCCATAATCTAGGGATCGTCCTTTAAAGAAACTGAGGCACGGCAACATCTGTTAACTTGAAAATATAGAAGTTCTTTTACCAGCAAAATTTTTTTTTTCTGGGAACAGCAGAGAATAGCAAAACAGAAAAACCATAGGCAAGTGTAACCAACAAATGAGAGAAACGTTTTATGGAGAAAGAGGAAGTTAGTAGGGTTGTTTTGAATGAAAGTCCTTTAAGCAAAGCAAGACTTCAGGGTGCTGACAGTTTCTCACTAGCTCAGTTGTTAGGGTAGTCGATTTCTGGTGGGGAACGCAGTATACATTTGCCCCCACCCCTTGGAGCCTGTAATTGATTATTTCCTGAATCTTCTGTTGGGAGTCTGCAATTGACAGTTCTTCCTATAATGGATACTTGAACAATACTCTGCCCCCTGCTAGACTCTCCCTTCTAGCCTCCTGACTCCCTTTTAGTGAGGTTTCCTTTGATTACTTTTTACATGTTCGATGCAGGCCCAGGGCTTACACGGCTTCTTGGTGATGGGGACAGGATGTGAACCCAGAACTCTGGAGTCCAGGGTCTGTGCTCTTTCCCATGCTGCTGCCCCAGCAAAGGGCTTTTGTTCCTCTCCTGGGGGGCAGTAACAGTTTGAACCAAAAAGCCAGGTCTCGATGGCACTCAGCTCTCTCTGAACATTCTAAGGCTGGAGCATCAACAAGGCTGTGGCGGTGTCCTTCCTCCTGCCTTGGTTCTGAGGACACTTACCTTCTCAGTTCCCCTCACCCTCCTTGGGCCAGCTCCTGCGTGAATCAAGGCTTTCAGACAGGGGAAGGAAAACTACAGACGGGCCAAGAGCCCAGCTTCAGGGGTCCTGCTTGCCAGGCCCGGCTCTTTGAACAGCCCACATCACGTCTGACCACCGCTCGGACGCCAGAGTGAAGAAGTTTTATTTAAGGGGCTCTGGAAGGCCCCGGCAGGCCCACCCTGAATTCCCCGCATTCCCCACTGCCTGGGGTGGAAAGAATTTCCAGCCGAACTTGGCAAGCCAGGAAGGACTGTGGTCTGGCTTCTCCCCTTGAGAGGTGCTATGCAGCTCTGGCAGCCCAAGGCATCTTTTTTCTCTCCTACCTCATTGCTAAGAATAACCAGGCCACCTCCACGCCCTCCACTCAGGCCCAGCCTGTGCCGAGCTCTCCCTCTGCTGGGTTTAAATGCTCTTTGGTAGTGAGAAAGTGGACAGCGAGCCCTGAGAGTTGGGATGTAAACCCAGGATGTGTGGTTCCAGACCTCACTCTTGTACTGTGTTGGAGGAACTACCTACGGGTAGGACAGCAGAGATCTTTTTCTGGAGATCAGACCTGTTTTCTACTTGGGACTGCATTCATGGTGCGGGGAACGGACCCTCAGACCTAGCTGTGGCTGCTGCTGTCAGCATCCTACCCGTATGCCCAGACACTCATCACTCTGTTGTATGGCAGTAGCTTCTTCTTCTTTTTTTTTTTTTTTTTAAGATTTTATTTATTTATTTGACAGACAGAGATCACAAGTAGGCAGAGAGGCAGGCAGAGAGAGAGGAAGGGAAGCAGGCTCCCTGATGAGCAGAGAGCCCAATGCGGGGCTCGATCCCAGGACCATGGGATCATGACCTGAGCCGAAGGCAGAGGCTTAACCCACTGAGCCACCCAGGCGCCCCACGGGCAGTAGCTTCTTAGGTGAACCCGGGCGTCTGGGCCAGAGTGCTAGAGAATTGGCAAATGAGAGTAAATAGGTAAATGTCCTGGGTGCTTGTCCCTCGGGTGGGACAACGCTGTCCACATTATACCCCATCTGCCCCAGAGTCCCCCCATGGGGCTGCCCATGGCACTCATTTGCTCAGTAATACATATTTGTTGGTTTCCTTCCCTTCCCTTCCATCCCACCCTTCCTGCTGTTCCCAAGGATCTGCTCCTTCTTCAGCATCTCTTCTGGGAGACGCTCAACATAGACGGCCCTCGAGAGTCCTGAAGGCGCTAAGGCTAAGGGGTCTCTTTCTTTAACGAGCCAGGCTCTTAGCTGTCCAGGCTCCTGAAGGTGCCAGGACGGAGTGGGCGAACAGACCGGTGGCAAGTTCCCATGTCTTCAGTTCATGGCCTTGGAATCCACTGCTTGGGTTTCTTTCCACTTTGGCTGCTCTGTCTTCAGGGAGCCTGTGCCAAGCAGAAGTTCATTTGCCCTGAAATCTGTACTGAGCATTGACCATGTGCTAAGCACCACGCTGGGCTCTGGCCACCCAGAGGGGAGCACTTGGCCGAGGAAGTCAGCCCAGCAGGAGGCCAGTGGACAGCCTTGCCAGAGAAGATTGAGATGCCTAGACCCCATCCCCAGAACCTGATTTGATAAATCGAGGTGTGGCCTGGGCACTGGCATGTTTAAAAGCTGCCACGGTAGTTCTAATTGTTGCCAGGGTAGAGACCCACTTGCCTTAAGGCCTGTTTGCCTGTTCCACCAGTGGGCTGATGAGGAGGTGAGAATGTTGGCAGGGACTTCTAGGTAGCAGGGTCCCTGGTCTCCGTTGTCTTGCCCACCCTGGGCCATGGGGGTAGAGGAGGGTGCAGAGTCAGGTTTCCTGGTCCTCAAGTATGTCCACTTTAAAAATAAAAGTTGATCTTTTATCAGCAAAAATGGGTTTACTGAGGAAGAGTAGAGAATTGCAATGTGGGACACACTATGGCAAAACCATAGGCAAGTCCAACAAACAAAGGAGAGGAATGTTATTCTATGGAGAGGAAGTTGGAAGACATCACTTTGAACAAAAGTCCCTTAGAGAAAAGCAACAGTTCAGAGTGATGACGGGTCCTCATGGGCGGACTTGCGGAAATCGTTGACTTCTCCTTGGAGATGGATGTACATCTCTCCCCTGTTGGGGCCTGTAACTGATGATACCTCTTGACCATACTTCCGCTGGGGTCTGTAGTTGACAGTTCTTCCTGTAATTAACAGTGAGCAACACATCTCCCTGTTCCAGGCTCCCACGCTAAGTAGCGAGGTTTCCCTTTATTAATTTTCACAAGTGTGTACCCCAGATAACCAATCCATCTATACCAACTGTGCTCTGAAGCAGAGGCCAGCTCTGAACCAGAATTTATACTTGTCCACACGTACACATTCAGCACGAGGCCCTGCACCTGATTACAGAGTCTCCAGAGTCAGAAAGATATGGGTCCTAACACCACCTACACCACCTACTTAGCTGTGTGCCCTTGTGCAGAAGAATTCACCACTCTGTGCGATAATAATAACACCTCACAGAGAAATTTTCCCAAGGAATACCTTTTGACGATATCTAGAGACATTTTTAGTTGTTAGAACTGGGGGGTGATACTGTCGTTGTGTCAGTGCTGCTCAACGTTCTAGAATACACAGGGACCCCTTCCCTCCACACACGCCCACCCCAGCTGCAGAGGATCATCTAGAACAAAAGGTCGATGGTACCACTGTTGCAAAACGGTGATGTAAGTCAATCATGCAGCACTGAGTTAGACACAGAGTGAGGGGCCCCGGAACGTCAGCTCCTTTCCATTTTACTTATTTACTGCCCAAATGTCAACCTGGTATGGTGATCCTGGGTGGCGCCTCAGGAGAAAAAAATACTAATTAATTAATATGGGGGGGGGTGAGGCAGAGGTGCTAGGCTAAGGCTCTCTGCCAGAAATAGGGTAGAAGGCACAAATACAGACCATACATGCGAGGTGAAATACTGTAATATTTTAAATGTTTTACTTAACTAACCTATTGAAGATATTAGCATTTTTACATGGAAACAATATAAATTTTTAAGATAATTTATACCTTTTTTTTTTGCACCAAGTCTGCAAAATCCAGCGTCCATGTTACCCTTACACATTGTGGACTGTAACCTATAGTAATGTGGACTTTTCACATTTCAAGTGCCCCACAGACACATGGCTCCTGGCTTCTGTGGACAGCAGAAGTCAGACTAAAGCCTTTCCTCTCACAGACGCTTGGTGACGATCAGGTCAGGCCAAAAGAGAAAACAGATGAGGAGATAAAGGAAGAAAGGAAGATGGGAAGGGAATCTTTGAGAACATATAAGCAGGAAGCAGGAGTAACATCTCCAAAAAAATTCTAGAGCCCTGTGCTCTGCCTCTGCCCACCGGCAGTGGGGAGACAGCAGGAGGACCCGTCTCTGCTCTCCAGGTTAACTTTGCTCCTAGGCACCAGCCCACAGAGGAGCCTGGGCAGGGGTGGGAGGAGGTGGGGGTGGATGCTGACCTACCCACTGCCCACAGCAGGAACTCAGAGCCCTGGGGAGACCATCCCCCCAGCCCACCCCCAACAAATTAAAGAGACCGTTTACATAAGCCTCATCTAAGGCTGGCTCTCGCAATGTTTTTAAATCACCTTTGGCTTAGGGAGATGGAGTGTGTGCTTGTTCCATCGAGCGATGACTCCTGGACAAGACAAAGCCCATTTCCATGGCTAACAGGACAGAGCATTCAGAGAGTGCTGAATCCATTAGGGACCAAAGTGGTTTCCCGCTGGCATCGGCAGAAATGCAGATGAAGATAGAGCTCAGGGCGCTGGGTGGAGGCCCTGGGATCAGCGTGGGGATTCCCAGCCCCACAGCTAATTCACAGCAGCCCCGTGAAGACCCAGCCCCGTTAAAACCCTCTACAAAGTAGCTTAGGGTGTGTTTACTGTGGGTGGGTTACCTGGGGCCAGAAAACTGGCCCACGTCCCAGCTCCATCTGACAATGCGCAGGCAATCCAATCCTTCCAAGCCCATCTAGTCATCCATAAAAGGGAGTGATAACTGTTATTCCCACTGGTCAGTCTGCCCGCAGACATTTAGGACTCACACAGTCACCTCTTCTGAGTCTTCGTTCAGATGTTTCCTCCTCCAAGAGACCCTCCCTCCCCGCCCTGTCAGAAACCACAACTCCATTCTCGCCACTCTTCAGCTCCTTCCCTGGCTCTGATTTATTTTTTCATATATGTAGCATAGATTTACATATTTTGTTTGTGTTCTAGCTCACCCCCAGTAGAATTTCAGCCCCAGGAGGGAGGGAGTTTTGTCTCTTTTGTTCCCTGCTATCTTCCCAGCACCTAGAACAATGTCTAGAATGAAGTAGATATTTGATAAATATTTGTTGAAATAATTTTATTTAGAATTCATTCTTTTCTTTTAATAATCTCTACCCCCAACATGGGGCTCGAACTCAGATTCCAGAGATCGAGTTGTATGCTCTTCTGACTAAGCCAGCCAGGTACCCCGACTGACATAATTTCTTACTTAAAGAAACATCAACAATGCCTGGCACATAGTAGTTCATTAGGATTACTCAGATGTTGGTCACAAAAGCAGGAAAGCGCCACATGGTTCCTACTTTCACTTCATTAACTCATCTAAAAATGTGAACTGTGGCTTTACCAATGTGCCAAGCAGAGTACTAGGTTCTGCTGCAGCAGGGCTGGGCAAGAGGGCACAAAACCTCAGCGAGGATTTAATAGTACCCCCCTCACGGGTTGTTGCGAGGACTGAATAAACTCATGCCCGAAAATGCTTCGCATGATCCAGGAATATCGTGTCTGTATTAGCCAGCTTATGCTGTGATGAAGCCATGTGACAAACACTGCCCAAAAATCTCAAGAGGGCTCCAACAGAGTCACTTCTCACTTCTATGTTTGGAAGGGAGGTGGGTCCCTATTGGGTCTGCTCCATGTGTCTTCTCATTTGGGCCCCTCATAAAGGTTTAGCTCCTATCTGGAAGTGCTATTCTCTGGAGACAACAGCTGTTCTTTGAGACAACTGCCTAGAAGTGGGACATCATCACTTTTGCCCACATTCTGGTGGCCACATCAATCCACATGGCCAAGTCCCACATCTAGGGGGTGAGGAATTGGATTCTCCTCACTGACCAGGGAGAGAAGAGTGACTACTTGCTGGATAATAGTACAAAATACCCTATGTTTAATAGAAGGTCTTTAATATTCTAAGGGAGAGAGAAAAAAAAACCCCACTTCTACAGAATCTGGGATAGGCAGTCATCAACCGTTACAGATCACTCAAGGAGAGCTACCTAGAAGGTACCAGAGTTGGAAGCTGGATGCCCTGCTGGTGTTTTTTATGAATCAGAGAGAGCACCAGTTTGAAATCAACATAGACTCAGTATGCACATCTCAGCCCTATCAATGAACGGCCAAGCCTCTGTGTGTCCCTTTACCTCTCCAGGAGTCGTCTACACAGTGAGGTTCTCACATGACTCTGGGAGTTTCTGTGAGGATCAAAGGACTAATATGTGGGCAGACCCTTTGTGGGCCATGAACACCCACAGTGGTTGTCTAGGATTCCAGAGCCATTCACGTGATGGCCCTGAGTGCCCAGTGAAGCTTCGTGGCCACCCAGCTGAGCCTCAAGCCCTTCCCAGGGGAAGTCTGCATAAAGGCACCCTTGAAGGTGACGTTGCAATATTTCTCTTGCAGTTCCCTCTCCTGCACTAATCCAAAGTCCCAGGCTTAGCAAGTCAAGCACTGGCCAGACAGATATTTCCTGGGCATGTCAATGGGCCTGATGCTCTGCGAGGGGTTGAGAATAAGGCAGGAAGGGAAGTAGTTGTACCCACACCTGCTGTCATGAAGTTCACATCCCATGAAGGATGGTGGGTAAGTAATTCTAAGTGTGGGGGCTGTTGGGGTGGCGCAGGGGACAATGGATGAGGATGACAGAGCTAAGCTGGAGGGGAAGTCTTACCAATGAAGCAGCTACTGTGATGTCCGGTGATCAGAGTTGTGTGGGAGTGAGGCCGTGTTCCAGTGGCCATGCCGTGTTATAATGGGCAAGGTTGACAAGCTCTGAGAACATGCTCCAGGCTCAAAAGTCAGAGGCAGCTTCCTGGGGGCCGTGGATGGCAGCTGACCCACCTACATCAGCTGCATCAGAGATGATTGGATGTGTCAAAGCCAATGAGAGTGATGTAGTCCTCTTCCTGCCAGGGACCAGCTCAGAGAAGACACGTGACCCACTCTAGGACAAGGAGACTTGAGGGAGATCTGCCTGGAAGCTGCAGGGAGGGGTTTCCTTGACTCTCAAAATGAAACACACGTTAAAATAAAAAACCCTCTGATTTCTTTGGACGCGGTTGGGTCTGGATGAATGTCCGGTCTACAGCAGCTACTTTGCCACCTGCCATGGGTGAAGTTTACCAAGCAAAGAAATGGAAGGGGTGGGGATTCTCGAGGACACTGCACAGCAGCCTCGACCAAATGGGGACCCTCCTCCTTCACCTCTGGACTTCCATTTGTGTGGGATATTAAATTTTCTTATGGGTTGTGCCTGTTTGAAAAAAAAAAAGGACTTTTTATATTACTTTACTAAGAGCCAATAGAGCCAATAGGGGTGATACAGAGCTGGGTCTTGAAGGTTGCATAAGAGTTTTCTAGGTGAGGAAGAAAGGAAGGTCCCCCTGGGGAGAGGGAATGGCTTGGGCAAAGGCACGGATGTATTCAGAGAAGGATCAAAAGGGGAGATCGGGACGGGGGTGCCGCTACGTCATGGAGGGCCTGCCGTGCCTTCCTCTGACCTTACTCTGAGAACAGCTCTTCTATAGATTAGTCAGCACCTTCAGAGACCGTACAAAGCAAACTCTGGAGTCTGATGGAGCTAAGTTCCAATCCTGGCTTCTCTGAGGAAATCAAGTAGTGATGCTAGACAATGAGGATAAACCTTAAGCAAGCCTCAGCTTCCTCTCCTGTAAAATGAGAAGGGCCACTGTGACAATTAAATACAGACACAGATCTAGAGACAGAAGCAGATAGATATAATGACCTGCACAGTCCTTGAAATGTGGTATAGGATGGCTCTCGCTACCATCTTATTATTCTTATATAACTATCATCACACATATGCTGTATCGGTGAGCTGTTGCTGCCTAACAGACCACCCCCAGGCTCACAGCTTAAAATAAGAACTGATTCTTTTGCTCACTGTTTGCAGGTCAGCTGGAGGTTCTTCTGGGCTTGGCTGGGCCCACTGATGGCTCTGAGTACCTCGGGGGTTGAGTAGGGGGCTCTGCTCTCTGGACTGGGCTGAGGTTTCTCATATTTGGGGGCCCTCTGGGGTGGGGTCTCTCATCCTCTAGCAGACTAGCTTGGGCTGGGGCTCAGTAAGGATGCTGGGCAAGATTCTAAAACAGACGGGGCGCCTGGGTGGCTCAGTGGGTTAAAGCCTCTGCCTTCAGCTCAGGTCATGATCCCAGGGTCCTGGGATCGAGCACCGCAACGGGCTCTCTGCTCAGCAGGGAGCCTGCCCCCCCGCACTGCCTACCTGTCTGCCTACTTGTGATCTCTGTCTGTCAAATAAATAAAATCTTAAAAAAAAAAAAAGTTTCAAAAACAGAGAGCAGGCATGTTCTAATCTTCTTGACCCCCTGTGCTGGGGATCACCACGGACACCTCCACCATATTCCGTAGGTCAAGACAAGTGACAGGGCCAGCCCAGGTACAGGGGCTTCCAGGGAAACTGAGTCCACTCCTTAATGGCAGCAGTTGCAAAGCGGTGTTAGGAAACAAGAAGATGCACGGGAGGGTAGAGAATTGAGGTCAGGAGTTACGAAGGCCCCGCTCAGGTTTGTACCTGGGTAAGAGTTCCCAGCTGGCAAACATCCCAAAAAGGCCTTGGCCCCCTCTGGAGGTGTCCCCAACCTCTTCCTCAGCTGTATTTGCATATTTTGATTGGTTCCCCTACTTATCATTTGTCCCAGCAGGAAGAGCCTATCTGTCTCCAGCCCCTGGAGAATGAGTAAAATCCCACACTCTCGTCTGACCTCTCCATGAGATTCCTGCAGGCAGAAACCTGACTTGCCCTAATTTCCCATAATTAACTCGTCAAGACACCTGGTGTGCCTGCTGCTCCCCTCAGGGGCTCTGGCTTTCCCCAGCACCATCCAGTGGGTCCCTCCCTGCTCTGCTCATCTCCTGGTGGCGGGGCACGGGGGTTGCTCTGTTTCTGGAAGACCTACTGTGAGCCCAGCCCTGGAGTGGGTGTATCTGTGTGAAGTCATTGCTTCCCTTAACACCCCTGCCACATGGACACTATGATTCCCATGTTACAGATGAGCCGACTGAGGTTCGGAGAGGTGGTCACTCGGCCAAGGACACAGAGCTGGGAAATATCAGAACTCCGGTTTATGGTTACTTGCTTACTTAGGGAGCCATACGTGGGCAGAAGCTAAAGAAATTGGCTTAAAGCCCGTGTAAGATCCTCTCTCTGGGGAAGGCAGGCCTGGGGGAGGGGAGAGGGCTTTGACCAAGTTGTTGTCTCCCTTCCTGCTTGTCACAACGCCTGGAACATCCCCATTAATCCTTCCTTTCAAGGACTATGCCCCCCATCTTCACCCCCACCCCAAAACTGACACCAGGCAAGGAGACCCTATTAAAACACAAATATAGTTGACCTTGAGCTACAGGAATTTGAACAGTGTGGGTCCACTTACGCATGGGTTCTTTTTCAATAAATACAGAACAGGACTGTAAATGTATTTTCTCTTCCTTATGATTTTCTTAAGACCATTTCTTTTTTGCTAACTCACGTTGTTGTAAGAATACTAGATACATACATATAATGTACTACAAGATACATACATACAATGTACCATGTTGGCATCAGTTGGCCGTGTTATCGGGAAAGCTTGGGGTCAGCAGCAGGCTATCAGCATTTACGTTTGGGTGGAGTCAAGTTATATGTGGGTTTTGGGGGCGCCTGGGTGGCTCAGTGGGTTAAAGCCTCTGCCTTCAGCTCAGGTCACGATCCCAGGGTGTTGGGATCAAGCCCCGTATGGGGCTCTCTGCTTAGCAGGAAGCCTGCTTCCTCCTCTCTCTCTCTCTCTGCCTGCCTCTCTGCCTACTTGTGATCTCTGTCTGTCAAATAAATAAATAAAATCTTAAAAAAAAAAACAAAACCTTTAAAAGTTATATGTGGGTTTTTGACTGTGCGGAGTGCCCCAAACCCTGCGTTGTTCAAGAGTCACCGGTACTGTGCATCTACAATTAGGTTCCTGGACTTCCATCAGGCCTCTTAAAATGGACTCTTTCCTAATGAGGTGTGGGAATCTCCATTTTGATAATCCTCCCTTCTAGATGATTCTGAAGCCCTAGCCACTGACGACAGTCTTTGCAAAAGAGCACTCGCTATTGTTAAGTGTAAAGGGTGCATTGCGTAAAGAAGGAGCCTCTATTTGACAGAGAGAAGAGATGTCAAATGAGCACAGAAAGAAGTCTGGAAGAATAGGTTAACAGTGGGCAGTCTCCCCTCCGAGTGGAACTGTAGAGCTGGATCCCGGTTATCCGTCTTGCTTGGTCATTGTGCACTGAGCATGTGTTTCCTTGTAATCAGAAGAGGCAACAAGGATCTTCTAATGCAAAATCCTTGAAAGACAGAGAGGGTATTAGCAGCTGGAAGGCAATGTGGAAAAAAAGATATCTGGCCCGTGGCAGCCAGCTGAGAACAAAGGCTTGTGGGAAAACAGCTTTGGTACAGGCACCTAAGGGGACAATGGGGGAGGTGCGAAAGTCCCAGCGGTGAGAGGCACCAGAATTCAGGCCTTTCTCTTTGCACAACCTGTGATCTTGATCTCTGTGCCAGACCATTGTGGCAGATTCCAAGGGCGGACCCAATTCTTCATCCCTCCCTGATCCTGCGTCCTTGACCATGGGACCACAGTGCTTCCCCTCCCTGACTCAGCTCAAACCATGTGGCCTCCTCTGGCCAGTGGGGTTTTAGCACACACACATTCCGACAACTCCAGAATCCTGTACCCATACCAAAGCTTGAAAATAATAGAAATAATTTATTGAACTACATATCAAGAATGCTGCTCATGCTTTAATCCTCACAAGACAATGCAGTGGGAATCATTATCATAGGCTTAAAAAAAATATCCAAAAGATAATTCTAGAAAAACGCTATAATGCAAGTAAGAAATAAGGTCCATACTATATGGGTAATGTCCATACTATAGTAAAGAGCTCTCACTAATTAACAAGTGACAAAGGACCCAATACAAAAATGAGCAAAGGAGGGGCGCCTGGGTGGCTCAGTGGGTTAAGCCTCTGCCTTCAGCTCAGGTCATGATCTCAGGGTCCTGGGATTGAGCCCCACGTCAGGCTCTCTGCTCCGCGGGGAGCCTGATTCCCCCTCTCTCTGCCTCTCTGCCTATTTGTGATCTCTCTCTCTGTCAAATAAATTAAATCTTTAAAAAAAAGAAAAAGAAAAAGAAAGAAAAATGAGCAAAGGATAAGAATTCATAGAACAAATCTCAGTGGCCACAAAACAAATATAGGAAAAGATGCTTAAATTCTCTAGAGGTTAGGGACACCCGGGTGGCTCAGTCAGTTAAGTGTCCGACTCGTGATTTCGGCTCACGTCATATCTCATGGGTTGGGGGATCCCCATGTCCAGCTGGGTGCCAAGCCTGGGTTTGAGCTCCACATTCGGTGGCGAGTCAGCTCGAGATTCTCTCTCTCTGCCACTCCCCCACTCTTGCACCTTCTCTCTCTTGCTCTCTTACTCTCTCTAAAAGAAATAAATCGCTGGAAAAAATTCTCTAGAGAAGAAGGAAATGCAAATTAAAGTAATAATGAAATACCACTTTGTGCCCACTGAACTGGCAAAAATGTTAAAAGAGCTAGAACACCTCCTGCTGGCAAAGATGAGGGGAAGGAAACTCTCATGAATGGCTGGTGGATGATCAGAAATGGGCTTTGGAAATTATCAGCTTCCCCAAGTTAACGAAGGTAGTTAATGTCAGAGTCATCATTCAAATCTGGTGGGCTGAACTCCAAAGCTCGTGCTGTCAACCACTGAATAAATGGAAGGAACTTCGTGATCTAATCTAGAGTTCTTTGGGGCTTTTTTTTTTCTTTTTAATTAAAGCAGCAGAAGCTTCTCTTCAAAGAGCATGGCACAGAAAACCCAGCCCCATGAAAGAAATAAGAAAACTGCTGTGCTTGAAGCTGGGGTGGGGTGGTGGTGGGGTTCCCATTCCTGCTCCTGGGCTCCTTCCTCATTATAGAGTCAATGACTTTCCAGAGCTCCTTGGAGCAGAGTTTGAAAACGAGTGGTCAAGCTGAACTCCATTATTTTTTTTTAAAAATATTTAATTTATTTATTTGACAGAGATCACAAGTAGGCAGAGAAGCAGGCAGAGAGAGAGGAGGGAGAAGCAGGCTCCCCACAGAGCAGAGAGCCCCATGCAGGGCTTGATCCCAGGACCCTGAGATCATGACCTAAGCTGAAAGCAGAGGCTTAACCCACTGAGCCACCCAGGCACCCTGGAACTGCATCATTTTAAATATGGGAAAAACTACATGGACCAGAGAGGGCAGGAATGGCTCAAGGTCACACAGCTCATCATGGCAGAACCGGCACTAGGACCTGGGTCTTCCTGCCATCAGAACAGCCCTCTTTCTGCTACGTGATTCTCGAAGCACTTAATAATCCCTCCATGATCATCCTCAGAGCTATCATTCACTGAGCGTCTTCTAAGTGTCCAGCAACATACATCCAACTGTCTACCCCTTGGAACAACTACAGGGCAAGAGACTCAGAGGTGATAGCACATTCCCAATGTCACATACCTAGGGAGTAGCAGAGATGGCATTCAAACCCATGTCTAACCTGAATTTAAAATGGGAGCACTTTCCACTGTACCAAAGGGGCCCAGGTAAAACACTTGCTGGGTGTGGAGAGTGTGGGGAATGGGAGAGGGGCTGGAGCCCGGCACCACCAAAGCACGTCAAGTGTGGCCCCGACCCCACCCATCAGGTTGTGCTCTTCTTAAAGGATCTTCACCGTTTTCTCTTACTTTTGGTGTAAGCTCCCTATGGCGCAGCATCCAGCACTGCCCTCCATCCACCACCACTGGATGTTCAATATCCATCATTTGCCAACTGCTCATTCTCAGAGGCAGGCTATCTGTCACCTAGGCGGGCTGGAGGCAGAGTCCCGGGTTCATAATCTAATTCAGATGTTCCTCCGCTGACGTGTTAACCGGCTTCTCCTGTGCCTGCTTCTTTAGGAATAAATCAGCGTTCTACAATAACACTGCTGCATCGAGTAGGATGCTTGGGGATACAGACCACAGATGCCCTCACCTGTCCTGGCTCATGCGTACTGGGGAAATCTACTATCCTCCAGAACAGGAAGTCCAAGGGGGGCCTTTGCAGTTATCGACTTAGCTCAGTGACAGCCGTGAGGACAGAGTTCTTCTCATCTTGTCCCTCTGCCACGGTCAGAGTTACAGTTTCGTCTCTTACCTTCTGGCCCGTAGCAAGATGATTATAAAATCGCAGCTGTCCGGGACTCTATGTGGCTCCCGCAGTTAAGGTGGGACTCCTGATCTTTGGCTCAGGTCAGGATCTCAGGGTTGTGAGATGGAGCCCTGCGTGGGCTGGGAGCTGGGCGTGAAGCCTTCTTGGGATTCTCTCCCTTCCTCTCCCTCGGCCCCTCCCCCACTCTCACCCTCCAAAAAAAAAAAAAAAAAAAACCGCCAAAAACCAAAAACCCACACAAAACAAAAAAACCCTGCAGGGATCCTATCTGCACATACAGCAAGCGAAGAAGGAGAGCTCCCTTCCTCTAGGACCTTCTTAGTCACCGGGGAAAGTTGCTCTAAGCCAGTGTAGACTTTCCCTCACTTCTCACTGGGCAGAACTGGGTCACATGCCAACCCCCAAGCCAATGACCCGCAAGAGGGTCCCATCACTGTGATTAGATTAAATCCATCCTCTGCAGCGCAGGGACTGAGGGGGAAGCCCATGATTTACCCTGAAAAGATACAGTGAATGAGGATCTGCCCTGCTAAATGGCCAACACGTGGAACTTCTGCTTCTTTAGCTCTGAATCCCCAGTCCAGGACCCTGCAGACACTCAGCAACCAATGCGTGAGCGCGTAAGCATGTAAGCGCGTGCACAAAGGAAGAATTTCTTTCCTCCCCTGCTTGGCGTCACCCAAGTCAATCCTCTCTTGATGACCTCAATGTCCAAATGAAGCCACGAAAGATGGCGTTTCAGGAAGAAATTAGGAAACAATTTGAACTCTCTGGGAAGCGCTACTAAAGAAATGAGTGGATCTGGGCCAGGCCCACTGTTGTCTACGTCCAAAAATACTCATCAGCTCCCCACCTGGCTCCCTTGGGCGAGGGTGGATACCACACGACTCTCTTGTCGATTTTGATTTTGTCATCGGTGTTGTTGCTGTTGTTGTTTTCAGTGAACAGTTCCTGATACCAAGAGGAGTTTGGAAGCCTCGTTTACCAGTACGGCTAACAACCACCACCCTACCCTGTCTTCGGCAGTGAACCAACCAACATTTATAGCCAGAGGAAACTGGATGGGCAGCGTTGGGCACTGAGTATTGGAAATCTGGTGGTCATTATCCAACACGGGGGCTGTCTTGATATTTTCTCCCACCCTGGGCCCACAGTGTGGGTAGGAAGGTGGCTGCCTTCCCATTCCAGCAGTCAGTTAGGCTTTGTCTGGAAATTCAGACTAGGGGCTACCTATCAGAACCCCACCAATAGGAAACATACAGTGTCCCTATGGACACCTCCCAATCCCTAAGAGCCCCTGTGATTGGAGACCACCACGGGAAGGGGGTTGCTCACTGCTGAGAAACACAGAAGACAATGTGGGGTAGGTGATGGAATCATCTGGCCCGCAGCCTTGCTGTGACTTTTGGCAGCTGTGGTACTGACCAGTTCTCCACCCCACCCTCACTATAGCGCTCTGTGGTTGGAGTGAACCCCATTGCTATTGGGCTGGACCGTACGCCTTGCTTGGGCTGATGGTGTATCTTGAAGCAACTGCGGATCGGTCCTGAGTTCAAGCCTTGGGCAGTGCCCAAGTTTTCACTCACCCCTCTTGAAATTTCCGTGCCCACCTTTAGAAGAGCAGGTCTTAGGTGGGTACCTGTCCCAGAATGAAAGACAAGGGGAGCAGGCTAAACCCAACCCACAGAGCCATCCCCAACTGATCTGTGAAACTGAGAAGAAAAGGAGATAAACACTCTTATGAATCCTATAGAGTGTTGGCCTGATGTCAGCAAAGACTAATATATAACTCTGATCATTAATCATAAAAAAATAATAGCTACTAATAAATAGAGGGCACTTATTATGTGGCAGCCTCTACTTGCTCTCATAACAGCCCATGACATAGGAATGAGCTGCGTGTTATAGGTGAGGAATTAGGGAACTGGCCCCAGGTCACACAACCAGAGACCTGCAGAGCTGGAATCTGATGGCCTCAAAGGCTGGGCTTCTCCCAATCTTCTACCCAAGCACATGATGCAAGTGTCATTTTTCTAGGGCACAAAGACTGCTGTTCTGTCATCCGAACGCAGGTGGGAAAGTAGGAGCATTTTCTGGAATGCATCTCTCCAGAGACAATGGAGTCAACCCCGGACTTGAGACTCTGGAAGCCTGGTGGTCCCAGGTTTGCTACCTGTGTTTCTGCAAGAACAGATGAGAGCAGGCTTGCTCCCTACTGCTAGGGTTGACATTTGATTCTCAGAAGCATTTATTGAGCACCTACTACGTAGCATATGGAAATGAGGTGGTAAAACCCTCGGCTTCCTTCTGCCCCTCGCTCACCCTAGACTCAGGCACCTGCAATTGTTTCGATCCAGGGCTTTGTTTCACTAATTCCTGAGGTGCCCTTCTCTCTCTCCCATCTCAGTGATCACACTTCTGCTCATCATGAAAGACCTCAATCAAAGGTCACCTTCTGGGACACCTCTTCCTCCTGTGACCTCTGTGTCTTCCAGGACTGCTCATCTCAACAGCTGATCTAGAGGAAGTTCTGTCTTTCCCAAAAGCTCACGAGTTTCCCAAGGATGGAGTCTGTCTCTTGCTGATTATGATCACTTCCCATTCGAACACACAACATGATGGGTTCACTAGGTAGACGGTCTGTTTGAGAACTACCAGAGAGCACTTTTCAATTTACAAACTGCTTGTCAGCTGCAGGGTCAAGTCTCAGACCCTGTGACTGGGACATGGGCTGTTGCTTACCTCTCTGAGGATCTGCCTAATGGTATTAGTGGAGGATTCCTGGAAATCATCCACCAGAAGCAGCTAGCAGAATGGTTGGCTCATAGTTAGCCCTCCAAAAATACAATCTACTTCCACGGCTGGTGTTTTATCATCTATTACACTAGGTTCTGGGGCAACAGATGTTGATTTTTCCACCTCTTAGGAGTCAGAAAACTTTTTCTCTAAGGGCCCCAAAGTAAATATTGCAGGCTTTGTGGGCCATATGGTGTCTGTCCCTCTACTCCTCTGTGCTTTGGTAGCATGAAAGCAGCCACAGACCATGTGTAAGTGAATGTGCATGGCTGTATGCTAATAAAACTTTATTTACATAAAGGGGCAGCGGGCCGGATTTGGACCAACGGCTGCAGTTTGCTGACCTTGGCCCCAGGAAATTAGAGGAAGTCAGAGATGGAATGTCCACTGTACCTATTTAAGGTTGCAGTTCTTTAACTTGGATCTCAGGATATTAGTATCAATTGCAGAGTCACCGGGAGGAAGAACTCTGCAGAGGGGCAGGGGAGGGGGCATTCTTGGCTTGCAAAGTGGAGGACGACATCATAGGGCATCAAAGCATAGGCTTTGGATTCAGACAGACACCTGTCCAGAGCCCAGCTCCATCACCTGCCATGTGTGACTTTGGGCAAGGGACCTCTCTCCTTTCAGCCTCAATTTCCTTATTTATAAAATGGAAATAATAACGACCTTCATTTCACAGGCTTTGGGGAGGATAATCCCATCAAACACTCAGCTACCTTGCCAGAATTTGTAGGAACATCTTCAAAATGCCGAATGGAGCATTACCTAGACCCTGGGCAGCAGGAAGAAAAAAAAAAACCGAAATAGAAAATGCTGACCTTCTATTAGCTTCTAGTACATGGAATTTCTCAGCAAGACCTTGTAAACCGCTTAACTTTCGGCAAGGCTGACATTTGGGGGATGATAAACTCAGGTCTTGCTCATAGCCGAGAAGCTTTTTTAAAGAGGACACCAAAGGTCTCAGTGTGGCAATTCCACACCTCTAATCTCGCCCCCAGCAGGTTCAGGCAGAGGATGGGGTCCTGCATGTCTGGGGCTCCAAGGCCCACCTTCACCAGACTCTGGGCATGCTTCCCTTCTCCCTCCCCTGCCCAGTGTAGTGGGCGACGCAGGCGGGAGTCCCAAGGGTGGATACAGTTCTGACAATCCAAAGCGGAGGGGAATTCAGGGAAAAAACATGGCTTAACGCTAGCAAGCAAGAAGATTAAAAAAGACTTCAGAGGGTAAAGAGAAGCTACAAACCCTGATCTATCGTCTACTTCTATATCAGAACACTGGGTTTTCTCTTGATTCCAATAAGCTCTTTAAAAAATTCATGAGGTTTTTGTTTCTCTGCTTATTTATTCGAGTCCCCAGGAGAAACTCATGAAAAGCGGCTTCTCGTCGTGGGCATCCTGGGGGAAGGCATCATTTGTACAGTTCAGGCTAATAAATTACATAGTGTCAAATCTTCCATCATGAATGTCCCACGGCAATCCCAGGCCCTGTTAATGAGGGGTGGCCAGAGTAAGTAAGCTTTCTCAGGCTTCCTCCTCCTTTCTTTGTTTCCTTGCCTTCCATGTCTGAGGGGCTTCCGGTGCCCGGCACCGGGGACACAGAAGTAAAAAGGCTATGGAAGGTCACGGTGAGGCAGGAGACAGGAGGATTCAATGGAGAGTCCTTTAAGGCAGTGTGCCAGGTGCAGAAATAGAGAGAGGCAGGGAGGTATCCTCAAGCATCATTTACAGAGTGCTTGCTGTATACTCAAAGCTGCTCCAGGGAAGAGGGGAGGGCAGGAAGCAAACTATTAATCCATGCAAAACATCTACCTCATGCCTCCCACTGCCCCCACTTATATTGGACCCAGGAGCCGCAGATAGGGCAGATTGGAAAAAGCTGATCCTTTCACCCACAAGGATGCAAAAACTAGAAAAGACCTAATGTTCAACAATAGGGAGCTGTTATGTAAATGAGGTTACTTAGGGACACATCAGGGAGCCATTAAAGTCATAAGGAAGAAGGTTGAGTTGAACAGAACACCGAAGGAATGCTTAGGAAATAACCCCAGGAGGGGCGCCTGGGTGGTGCACTGAGCAAAGCATCTGACTCTTGGTTTCGGTTTGAGTCTGTGATCTCAGGGTCATGAGATGGAGCCAGCATCCGGCTCCCTGGTCAGTGTGGCATCTGCTTGAGATTCTCCCTCCACCTCCTTCTGCCCCTCCTGCTCATGCGCCTGTGCTCTCTCTCTTTAAAATAAATACATCTGGGGCGCCTGGGTGGCTCAGTGGGTTAAAGCCTCTGACTGCCGCTCAGGTCATGGTCCCAGAGTCCTGGGATGGAGCCCCACATTGGGATCTCTGCTCAGCGGGGAGCCTGCTTCCCTTCCTCTCTCTGCCTGCCTCTCTGCCTGCTTGTGATCTCTGTCTGTCAAATAAATAAATAAAATATTTAAAATAAAATGAAATAAAATAAAATAAATACATCTTAAAACAACAATAACCAAACAAACAAACAAACAAACAAACAAACAAAAACACTCCAGGAATGGAAGGGGGATAATCTGTATTTTACCAGAGGAGATGATGGGGAAAAAAAAAGTTCACAAGGACCTGGCTGTCTAGGAGAACTGAATCTGGAGGGAGAGTATTCTGGTCATTGGGTTAGATGCTGGTGGAAGGATCTGGATCTTTGAAGAGCAGGGGCTCTGATATCGATGTTCGTATCTATAACTATACGTACATTCCTGTATCTGTATTTGTACCTGTACCTATATGTGCATATATATCTCTAGCTCTATATGTCAGCATCAATATACCCATCTATATATTTGTGACTGGGCCCCAGACCCACAGCCTGGTGGAGGGGACGTGATAAACGGAAGAGAGAAGAAAAGATGTCTCTGCCATTCGCTCCTGCATGCGGGGCCGTGCACAGTATCTTGCATACCGTGGCCAAAGGATCAATACTGGAGGCAGGAGGGAGGGCAGGATGAGCCAGGAGGGAAGACAGGAGGTGAGAGAGAAGAAAGGAAGAAAATGAGAGAAAGAGAAAAAAGGAAAGACAAAGAAAACAGTAGCAAGGAAGGGAAAGAGAAGAATGACTCTGCTGCTCACTCACATCTATTCAAGACGATGCCTCAGCCAGGACCCAGCTAGGATGTGACACCCACACAACCAAGTCCCTTAAGAAGCTGTTTTTCTTGATGGACCCAGAGCCGGAGCTCCTGGAAGCTGTAGCCAGGGGACTCCCCGGGACTGTCTTGGGTCTCAGGCAGGCTCATGGCAAGGAGCTCAGGGCAGAAGAATGGGTCCGTCTCCTTGGCCACTCTGTGGCCAGTCTCTGGCTGTCAAATCCCAAAGCCCACCTGGATCTACCTGTGAAGGCCCTGACAAGGCCAGGGATTTTCCTGCAGGTCTGGTGGGGGCCAGAGAATGGAGATCACAGAGCACATCTGTGAGCAAAGCTTTTTTAAACTCCCCTTCTGGTGTCTCTGTCTTCACCAGATTTGCATTTTACTTTTGGCAACCGCTGTCCTCTCTGCCAGCATTGTCCACTCAGGCTGGTTCCTCTCTGCACCTTCTTGAAACCTCCTGCTTGCATATCCACCCAGCAGTAAGGACCAAGCTCCAGCCTCTAGCCGTGCCCACCCTGTCCAGCTTCCCCAGCCTGCCCCCAGTTTCTTCTCCAGGGCCCCCAAGTCACTCACGTGTTTTTTCCATCTAGTATCGTATGGGAATATGGTGAGTGACATACTCTTTGGTGAACAAGACGGGCTGGAAATTCTGACTTAATCTTCGCAGGCTGGGTGACCTCAGACACGCGACATGTCTGTTTTTGCCTCTGGATCCATTTTTCCACCTATAAAATGAGGAGAGCATGAGCACATGCCCATTCAGATTGCTGGGAGTGTTCAGAGAGTTGATGCATGCAAAATTTTGGTGTGTGGAGAGTGTGTAGTAACCATTGGCCATCAGTACTATGGTTTATCCACTGGAAAATTCTGTGAGGTCAGGAGGATAAGGACTATGGTTCTAATTTTCTTTCTTTCTTTTTTTTCTTAAAAGATATCTTTATTTTAAAAAGAGAAAGAACATGAACGAGAGGGGCAGAGAGAGAGGGGGAGAGAATCCCAAGCAGACTCCACACTGAGCACAGAGCCTGATGGGGCTTGATCTCAGGACCCTGAGATCATGACCTGAGCTGAATATGGTTCTAATTTTCTAAAGAACAAGCCAAGGACCAGAGTGGTGAGTTGACATGCCTGTGGCTGCACAGGATAATCAGCCAAGCCAGAAGTCAAACCTGGTTCCTTGAGCCCGAGCTTTCAGATTCCAGCTCAGCTCCTTGAAGTCAAGCCCCGGGAGGCAGGGGCTAGGGAGTGAATGGGTCCCCACGGCTTGGACCCTGGTTAATCATTCTGAGGAGAGGAGGTTCTCCTTCTGACTTTAGTTTTCAGCCTTGGCATGAAATTATGATATGTAAGACATGGGATTGTGCTGCCTTTTAGTACCTGACAATTAAATTTCTTCCAGGCACATCTCCAGAGGGCCCATTTGGCCATTCTCAGCAGAGTCTGGAATGACCTACTCTAGTCCCTCTGCTTGGGACAGGAAGTTTGGTGCTCTCACGAGCTGTTTCTAATTGCAGCCATTCAAGAATTTCCTTTAAATTTTTTTTTTTATTTTAAAGTAATCTCTAGGGCACCTGGGTAGCTCAGTGGTTAAAGCCTCTGCCTTCGGCTCAGGTCATGATCCCAGGGTCCTGGGATCGAGTCCCGCGTTGGGCTCTCTGCTCAGCGGGGAGCCTGCCTCCTCCTCCTCTCTCTCTCTGCCTGCCTCTCTGCCTGCTTGTGATCTGTCTGTCAAGTTAAAAAAAAAATCTTTAAAGTAATCTCTATACCTAATGTGGGCTCGAACCCACAATCCCAATATCAAGAGTCACATGCTCCACTGACTGAGCCAGCAGGTGCCTCAAGGATTTCCTATATCATTTCTAGTTAGACTTCGTGGTGCCCCTCTTTGGAGTACTGTCAACCCCACATTCAAGCAGAGAATTCAAAGGTCATCCCTGACACCCTGCTAGTGTCGGGATTCCCTCTCCCCCACCTGCCATCACCACACTTGGTACTTCAGAGTACAGGGTGGTGGTTAGGAAATTCTGGAGTTAGACAGATGCTAGTTCAAAGCTTAGTTGTGACACTGAGTCTGAATTTGGGTAAATTATTTAGTCTCTCTGAGTCTCCATTTCTTTATCTGTCAAGTGGATATTTGGATAATGGAAAGCAGACAGATAATACTTCATAGGGCTGTAGTAATTCAGTGAGATTGTATTCGCTAGCTATGGTTACAACAAGGCCACATAACAAATACCCCTAAAGTCCTGGTGTCACGTGACCATCAGCAATCCACAGAAGAAGAAACAGAAGTAGCCAGCACATACATGAGAAGGCTTCACTGCAATAGGAAACAAAGAAAGTCAACTAAAGAAAACCCAAGGGATGCCGGGATGGCTCAGGTGGTTGAGCAGCCAACTCTTGATTTCAGCTCAGTTCCTGATCTCAGGGTCATGGGATCGAGCCCCAGGTCAGGTTCCATGCTCAGCATGGAGTCTGCTTGGGTTTCTCTAACTCCCCGTCCCTCTCCCCCCCATGCTCTTAAATGAATAAACAAAATCTTAAAAAAAAAAATAAAAAAGAAAACCCAAGATACTATTCTTCATCTATGCCTAATTGGTAATTTTTAGAACTTTTAGATTGATTTACTTTTTAGAACAGTTTCAGATTGACAGAAAATTGGAGAAGACAGTACAGAGAGTTCCCATATATCCCCAGTTCTGCCTATTAGTATCATCTTACTGTAATATAGTACATTTGAGATGCTGTTGATACACAATTATTAACTAGAGTTCATATTATATTCAAATTTCCTTACTTGTCACCTAACTTTCCTTTTTGAATTCAGAATCCCACCCAAGATAACACATTATGTATATTTGCCATGTGTCCTTAGGTTTCACAGACTTTCCTTATTTTTTTTTTAAAGATTTTATTTATTGGGGCGCCTGGGTGGCTCAGTGGGTTAAAGCCAGTGGGTTAAATAAATAAATAATATCTTTTTATTTTTCTTCTTTTTTTAAAGATTTATTTATTTATTATAATAACTAATCTTTTTCTTTTTCTTTTTCTTTTTTTTAAAGATTTATTTATTTATTTATTTGACAGACAGAGATCACAAGTAGGCAGAGAGGCAGGCAGAGAGAGGGGGAAGCAGGCTCCCCGCTGAGCAGAGAGCCTGAGGCAGGGCTCTATCCCGGGACCCTGGGATCATGACCTGAGCCGAAGGCAGAGGCTTTAACCCACTGAGCCACCCAAGTGCCCCGACTTTCCTCATTTTTGATGACCTTGAGAATTTTGAGGTGTACTGCTTAGGTATTTTGTAGAATGTCTCTATTAGTACCAAAAATTGTTTTTTAAAGTTTTAATTTTTTATTTATTTGCTTGTTTATTTATTTATGTAATCTCTATCCCCAACATGGGGCTTGAACTCACAAACCCAAGGTCAAGAATTGCATGCTCTTCCAACTGAGCCAGGCAGGTGCCCTGTCTGACTTTTTTTTTTTTTAAAGATTCTATTTATTTGAGAGAGAGAGAGTGAGTGAGCAAGAGAGAGCATGAACTGGGGTCGGGGAGGGAAAGACAGAAGGAGGGGGAAGAAGCAAGTTCCCTACTTAACAAAAAGCCTGACATGGGGCCCGATCCCAGGCCCCTGAGATGGTGACCTGAGCTGAAGGCAGATGCTCAACTGACTGAGCCACCCAGGTGCCCTTGTTTTTTGTTTTTCTGTTTTGTTTTGTTTTGAATGAATTGACTGGGATTATAGTTTTTTGGGAGGAAAACCAGAGAGGTAAAATGCAATTTTCATCACATCATATCAACAGTATATAATATTAACATGACATAGGACCCCTGATAATGGCCTTGATGATCTATCTGGCTGAAGTAATGATTGTCAGGTTTCTCCACTGTCAAGGTACACTTTTGCCCCCTTTCCACACTGAGCACTTTGGAGGGAAATTCCATGCATAGGCGCTCTTTGAGGGCAGAATACTTACATAAATTATTTGTAATTCTTCTGCATGGGATATTTGTCTTTTCTTCTCATTTATTAAGTTACTTAATCATTTAGTTATAGGAGTATGGACTCATGGCTGTTTGTTTTATACTGTTTGAGTATAAACATGGCTGTTTGAGTTATAATCTAATAATTCTTTATTTTTCTTGCTCAAATTGTTCCAGCTTGGGCCACTGGGAGCTTTTCAGTTGGCTCCTATGTTCCTTTGATATACTCTAATCAATTTCTTTCTTTTTTTTTTTTTGGTTTTGGAGCATTCTTACAATTTGATAGTAGAAGATGCTCCAGGCTCATCTTGCGTGTTTATGGTTCTGGTCATTGAGTTGGCTTTTTTTTTCCAAGAATCCCTGGTTCTTTTTATGGGGGAATGGTGTTACAAACCAAGACACGGCCATTAAATATTCTTGTTGCTCTTGGGGTATTATGGCTTCTACTCAGTGTCTACTCAGTGGACAGAGCAAGGAAATGTATGCTACTATACTAACCTATGTATGTAAATACATGTGGATATAAGTATTTCTATATGTGCCAAGAGGTACATATATTAAACTACACATGAGTTCATAGTGATGTCTCCAGGTCTAATCCATTACCACACGAACCATTCAGCCTCCTCTTGCACATTTTATACTCCAGCAATGGGAATCCTGGCTCCCACCACACACCATCCACTTATGGAATTCTTCAATTCCGGAATACACATACAGTGGTCTCAGAATCATTACCCTGTACCCCACGGACATCAACTTTATCAACTAGAGTACAGTGTTTGTGTACTGTTCCTTTTGCCTTTAGTCTTAGAGACTGCACATTTCCAAAGTTACTTAGATCAGCATATTTTCCTCCTACCCTTTAGAGTTGTTGTTCTGTATATTTGTAATACATGTAGATTGTTCATCACAGTCATCACAAAACACGGGAGCTGGTGTGGACCTTCATGAGGATGCAGGGTGAGTACAAGGCAACATCAAGTGAGACTAATGCATTTGGTATGGAAATTAGCTGCAGTGTCTCACATCAACTCCTCTCTCACATTACAGAATTTACTAGGCATTATTTATTTATTTATTTATTTGAGAGAGAGAGAGAGAGAGCAGGGGAGGGGCACAAGGAGAGAGAGAGAGAGAGAGAGAATCTCAAACAGGGGCTTGATCTCACAACCTTGAGATCATGACCTGAGCCAAAATCAAGTGTTGGACACTTAACCAACTGAGCCACCCAGACACCCCAGATCATTTGTTCCTTCCTCACAATCACCCATGTCCTGGGGATCAAAGGTGTATCAGACATGGGTCTAGCCAAGTTTAGGAAGGCACAGAAGGCATGGGCATAGCTCACCTTAATACCAGGCAGACAATGAAATACAACATGAGAGAGCAGTTCAGAAAACAAAGCCTTCACTTCCAGGAGGGCTTGGAACCCACAGGAAGATCTGGGAAATTTGTGCAAGACAATGTCCAGGAAACTGAAAGGGAAAAGACTACTTGGAGGGGAAAAACATGGGGTGGAGAAAAGTCAGCAGTCCTGTGAATGGCGGCTAGTTTCCTGAGATCCTTTTGTTTCACTTTTCAAAACAGAAACAGCCTTATCACTTCTATGCCTAGAAAAGGATGTCAAGACATCAGGCTCAAAGAAGAACAAACAAACAAATAAAAAATGGCTGCCTATATTCCACTGCAGGACAAAAATACAGTTTACTCCATCAGTCTCACTGGTCAGACATTTGGTTTCTTTTCAAACTTTCACTGTTATAACAGACCCTATAATAAAAATATATATTTGCATTTGTCCAAGTTTTGCCTTAGGATAAATCCCTATTGGTGAAGTAGTTAGGTCAAAGAGTGTGTACATTCTAAGTTTTCAAAATAGACTGAAAAATTTCCCTACGTGCACCAGTTTACACATTAAGGCACACGAGAGGCCACAGCTGTAGTATTGACAGTAATTTCCTGATGTCATTCTTTGTAATCTGCTGGCTCTGTGTGGCAATGCCACAGGATCTCATGAGTGACATGATACCAACTTGGCTGTCACCATTCACCTTCGTCTTCCTCCCCACATTGAGTTCTGGGCTCAGACAAAAACTTCCAAAATCCCCCACAAGCCACATTTGGAAATGTCTCCAGACTTTTTCTGTCTTCCCCAGTGACAGCTTGAAAACAGACAGCTTAGCAGCTCAGCCTGAAAGCAGTATGTTCATTTTCTCTCGCAGGTTGGGTACAGAAAACCTGGACTAGAGGCACGGAGGCCTGTGCTGTGATGGAGGGAAGACCTAGTCTTTAAGAATATTTCATTGACGTGCCTGGTGTGAACCAGGATTTCTGCAGCTACGGCCCTGGCTTCCCTTCATGCAGATAGATCACTTAAGGCCCCCAGGACAGAGCTCTGCAGAGAGAATTCCAATCACTCTGGGCACACACATCACGTCCCAGTCCCTTGGAACCGATATTTCCGTAACTGAGGATGGCAAGCTGGTGGGCAGCCCTGGAATCTTGAGAGAAGGGGCTCAAGGTGGGATTTAACTAAGACCACGTGTCTCATCTCTAGTTCCAAATCTCCCTACACTTTGAGTAAAGCAGGCTCATGAAGGAGGAAAAGTGAAGCCCAGAGAAGGGGAGACATTTGCCTGGGACCACACAGCAAATCAGCCTGCCTAAAGAGCCTTCTGAGCCTGCGTCCTTATCAGACCTGGCTGCCTCCCACGTGGCAGACCCCTGCTTCTGGATCTCGGTACACGGTGAGACTTGTGCAGCGGCTTGTTTATGAGGCTGCATTACTGAGCTTTTAAAAGTCCAGATGGTTCCAGTTGTGGGGATCTACAGGCCGTGAAACTGTCATGCTCACAATGCAGTGTCTCTCGCTCGAGGTAATGATGTCATCTGTTTGCAGAAAAAGGCCCCTGGTCCAGGCTGTCACAAGAGCTGTCACAGCATGGAGCCACAGCCAGGGTATGGAGGGCTTGTGACGGGTCTGTGCAGAGTCAATCTGCCGGGTCCGGGCTGCGTTCTCCGGCACAACAAGGGCCCGATGTGCTTGGGGAGAGCGGGAATCAGGTATGCGCGCCTCATTCTTTTCCTACGTTTTATCCCTGAGCAGAACTGCAGCCAACGCTCCCGGCCCTCTCCCAGCGCTGCAGGAATGCCCTCCCCTACTTTTGTCTTCAAAACCAGCTTAGGAGGCACTTGGCTGGCTCAGTGGTTGAGCCTCCAACTCTTGATTTTGGCTCAGGTCATGATCTCACCAGTCCTGGGATCGAGCCTTGCGTATGGCCTCGTGCTCAGTGGGCTCGTCTCTCCCTCTGCCTCTCCCCCCACTTATGCAGTCTCTCTCTTTCTAAAATAAATAAATCTTTATTTTTTCTTTGTTTAAAAAATTTTATTTATCCATTTGAAACAGGGAAATACACAGAGAAAGAGAGAGAGAGAGAGAGAGAACATGAGCAGGGGGAGCAGGAGAGGGAGAAACAGATTCTCCACTGAGCGGGGAGCCTGATATGGGGCTCGATCCCAGGACCAGGAGGAGATCGTGACCTGAGCCCAAGACAGATGCTTAACCATCTGAGCCACCCAGGCGCCCTAGAAAAAAAAAATCAATCTTTAAACAAACAGACAAACAAATAGACAAGCAAACAAACAAACCAGCTTAGAACTGTGGGTACCAATCCTGCGTATGGGATTTTCTGTCTGATCCAGGACGGGCCATTTCACCCGTCTCATCACATATTTCCTCATCTCTAAGTTGGTGTCAGTAACAGATCCAGCTCCACAGGTTGTTGCAAAGATTAAGCAAAATAATCCTTATGGGCTGCTGTGAGGACATGTCAGCTGTAACAAAACCCCGCTCAGATTAGCTGAAGCTAAACAAAGGAGAGTGAGGGTCTCCTCAAAATGGGAATAAACCCAATCTTAAATGTAGGGTGTGAAAAAGTGACATCATGTTTCCATTCCAGTTGATCCGCCAAGACCTGCGCACCTGGGACGTCCAAAGTCTTCCTCTTAAACGTCCCAGCCGCACCCTCACCACGCTGACTTTTCTTGGGTGGTTCGTGGATCCTAGGGCTGGACATCGCAGGGAGAGGCTTCCACAGCAGAGAGTGACTTGCCTCATGTGCCATAGGACCACCCTGTCCCCAGGGACCAAGCTGAGCCCCCAGATCGCAGCACTCAGCCTCACACTTTTTAGTCCCATTCCACTTGCCAAGAACCTGGGGTAAATTCTGTAAGGTCAGGAACCCTGTTTGTCTTATTTATTTCACTGTGTGGCCAGCATCCAGAACAAGGACTTGGCACACAGTCTCCATTATATGTTGAAGGGATGAACGGGTGGATGGATGGATGGATGGATGGACAGATGAATGGATAGGTGGATATATGGATAAATGACTGGATGGATGGGTGGAAGGCAGGCAAGAATGGGAGGAAAGAAAGAAGGAAGCAGAGAAGGAAGGAAGGAAAGAAGAAAAGATGACTGGATGGACAGACAACTCAAGGTGTGAAATATCGGCCCCAAGTCATGCCTAAAAACACTTCATAAGTGACCACCTTTAGTGATTTAGCATTTTAGACCATTTAAAACATATATATTTTTTAAATAGGAAAAGTAGGTCAACATCTTTCAAATCATACTCTAGGAACTTGCTGACTCTGCATGAATTTGCCAGGTTCTCGCTGCCTTATGTAATGATCACAATTACACATGTAAATATGTTTATAAAACATAGTCTCTAACACGTGGATGTGATTTCTGTCCATGCCTCTGGGAAAGAGGTCAAAGCACACCAGAACAGGAATGAAAGCAAACATTTACTGAGTGTCCACTAGGCATCAAATTGGTTTATCAAAATACTACCCCATCAGAGCCACTCAATTCTGCACGGAGAATAATTTCATGCCTGTTTCTCAGGTGAGGGAACCCAGATGCCATGAGGTTTTAGGGTCTGTGGGAGACCACACAGCTGGTAAATGGCAGAGCTGGCTTTGAATTCAGCTTTGCTCAGTCCCACATGGTGTGCCTGGGAAGAGGAAGAGGGCCTTCTGGAAAGGCAGGAATGGGATGGGGTGACCACTGTCTCAGGACAGTGCTTACCTGTGCCGGCTCATTAATTTCACAGCAATCCTGTAGGAAGGGAACTGTTAGCATCCCCATCTCGCAGGTGAGGAAACTGAGTTTCAGAGCTGAACATCACTTCTGAAGTCCTCGATTTAATCCTCAAGAAAGGTTTTCAAGGTCAATCGGATTTCATGGCAATATGGCCCCAGTGAAGGCAGACAATGGGCTTGGGGCCCCATGGGCTCACTCAGTGCCCTAAATTCCTTCATTACACTCTCCTCAGAGTCACGGTGTGTTGATTCTGGTTAAAATGCAAATCGTACCTGGAGGGATAACACAGAAAGCCATTATTGGCCTGGAATAAAGCCAGGCCACATTTGTGTCCAAATTCCATTTTTAATACCTTTGGGTTTCTTTCTAATAACTTGAATTTTTTTTTTTTTCCAAGTAGTTCATGTTCATTGTAGAATTTTAGGAAATGCAGAGAGGTCAAAAAAAAAAAAAAGAATAAAGAAAAAAATTGCTCATAATCCCTGTGAGGCAGCCATTTCTTTCCATATTGTCTAGTAGCGGTGCTCAAATTGAAAACTATACATTTCTCACTCTCCACATAGGTAATTACCGGAAGACGCCATCTCCATGCTGGTTGGAGGGAGGATGGGGAGAAGCACGTGACCCAGAAATGACCAGAGCACCCCAGCCCTGGCCACAGTGATTGGTTCATGAAAGGAAGAATAACCAATCCCAGGCGTAAGCCAATTAGAGTTCTGCCCAGACTTTTCCCTGGAATCAGTGAGAGAGTGGTGCTTTTATTTATTTATTTATTTATTTATTTATTTATTTATTGTCCTAAGTTGCAAAGAGGCTGGGAGCCGAGAGTGGCCACTCTTGCCTCAGTCTGTGGAGAGTTTGCCAAAGAATAAAGCCAACTCCACAGAAGAAAGGACAGCTGAGACATATGGAGAGAGAGATTGCTGACATTGTCTGAGTACCTGGATCCAACTACACCTGAAGCCAGTATTTTAATAGAGTTTTCAGTTATTAAATTGAACCATACCCAGCTCCAATATTTGGCAATTTTTGATCCCAAAAAGACAATTTCATATCATTCCACTAAATACATGAGACAACAAATCCCCTTTCCCACTTCGGTAAGTTTAAATTGAGTTTCTGATTCTTGCAACTGAAAGATTGCTGTCCAATATACCTGTCATTCAAAAAAAATCAACATTCACATTTTGGTCTCTCTCTTCCCATACTTACTTCTTTGTGTGCCTATATCTGTATATGTTTGTGTAATAGAGTATAGCACAGTTTAATATAATTAGCTTGTGACACTTTATTTTTATTTTTTCTTAAGATTTATTTTTTTATTTGAGGGGGGAGGGGCAGAGGAAGAGAGAGAATCCTGAAGCAAACTCCCTGCTAAGTGAGAGCCCAACACAGGGTTCAATCCTAGGACCCCAAGGTCATGACCTGAGCCAAAATCAAGAATTGAACCCTTAACTGACTGAGCCACCCAGGTGCCCTAATTTGTGACATTTTAATTTAACTTATTATCTGTATAAATTCGTTGTTCAGTAACTGCCTTCTCCTATGGACTGAAAGTTAATGTCTGCTGTCCTTCACAGTGAACACAGAGGCAGGACCATACTAGATGCTCAGTAAACATTCATTGACTGTATCAATATAGGTATATGCTAATATACTTATATTGTGGAATATATGTGGAATCCAGCACACGGGAGTGATTTGGAGACAAGCCAGTCTGCAGCCAGGTACGTACATCTATTCCATAAAAGTGAGATACACTGTCCCATTAGAGTTGGGTCCACATGCCCAGCAAAGCAGTGAAAACTGAACACCTGCATTAAAATTTAAATGGCAAGCCAGCTAAACCTAGCAGGTTAGAAAGAAGATCAGCACCTGCTGAGGAAAATACGTTGTTCAACTTATTGGCCTTTTTTAAAAAAAGATTTTATCACAGGCATGTGACTCATTACTGCCTCCTCCAGGTGGCATAGGGAAATGCAGGGGAAGAAATCGAATGTAGTTGGTCAAACCATTAGTCCTGCTACTGCAAGCATCATAGGCTCAGTGATGACCAGAACATGGAGGTGTGCTCTCTCATTGTTGCTGTAGTTCTTGTGACCACCATATTGTATCCAATATTCCCATCATCAGCACTAAGAGCGGCTGGTGGGGACAGCCAGGCAAGGTGCTAAGAGGTTCTTATGTGTTGTCTCATCTCTTAGAATATCCTAGGAAACTGGTACTTTTAGGGATCCATGTTACAGATCAAGAAGCTGAGTCTCAGCCAGATGAAGACTTTTGCCCAAGGACACATAGTTTCGTAAGGGACAGAGCTAGGACTTGAACCCAAGGTCTTCTGACCCTTTCTGCTCTGTTGATTTTCTAGATGATCTAATCGACCCTCGCCATTGTACATGTGAGGACAACGAGGCTCTGAGCAGCACCCCCTACCCCCAGTTCTGAAGCTGTAGAGGATCCCAAATACCTATTAGGACCTTTACATGTTTATACTTCCATTTGTTTTTTCAGAAATGATCCTAAATAGAGGATGGGAGGGGTCCTGATGTGGTGGGGCCCAGGTGGGATCGAGCAGAAGATACTGGCTAATGTTTGCATTCTCGGCAAGTACTGACTGGGAGGGTGGCCAGGGCCAATCCAACACAGAGAAATTCACTGAAGCCCATGTGTTGGAGGCTGGGGGTACATGTGATATTGCTCACCATCAGGCCGTCTGTGGTGACAGCAAGCTGAGTCCCTCCAAGCGTCGGCCCCTAAATCAATGGATGAGTAAAGCGTGGTGGACACACACACGAGGGAGTGCCATATGGCAGGCCTAGATGCAGGCACGGCAGCATGGGTGAGTCTTAAAGTCACGGTACCATGAAGACAAGGAGAAACAGGATGCAGCTCACAGCACTGTACCTTTTAGGTAAATAAAAAACACATGCACACAAAACATGTTTCCCAGGAACAGATACAAATAAAAGAACGTCAAACAGGTCAGACTGGCTGCCTGTGGGGTACGCATGGGAGGGATGGATAAGAGTGGGGCATGAGGATCAATGGAAATGAATGAACGAATAAACAAATGAATGACACATGGGAGATGCTTGCAGACAATAGTGTGAATGTGTCATAAGCCAAGAAACATACATGCCTCGACCTCAGCCCGCGAGATTAAAAATAATAATAAAACTCAAAACAAAATCACCCTACCAGGCTCGTGAGCAAAATAAAGTCACAGCGGAAGGAGCCCCGCATTTCTAAGACACGTAAATTATATCAGGTGCTATGCTAGGGGTGTGTTATCTCATTTGCTCTTCAACTGATTACGGGAGGGAGGTACTGTTTGTTTTATAGATGGGGAAGGTTGAAAAGAGAGGGGAAGCAAGTTGTGTATTCACTGGAAGAAGGTGTTTCTCACCTGGGTTGTCCAAATCCAAAGCCACTGGTTTTTGGATGGCCCTGGGGATTCCACACCCTGCATGGTCCACTTTCCAGGAAGGGAGCGGAAAGACATTCTCAGATGAGCTTCAGAGAAAAACTGTGACAAGTCTATAGGATGGCCAAATGAAAAAAAAAAAATGCGTCATGTGACTTAGCACAGAAAATGAGCTGCAAGGATCCGTGTCCAGGTGCTAGTGGCACCTGGGAGCAGGGAGGAGTCTCTGCTGGTGGCCCCTTGTCTTTAGCACACCCAGCTGGGCTGACCCCAGGAGGGCTTAATATACATTCACACGTGGTTCTTTAGAAGGGAAGTACAGGCTTTTCTCTATACCTTTATGTATCATCTGCATGTCTTAGAAAAGCATAAATGGCTTTTGTAATCAAAAAGGAATGAAAAAGTATTTTCTGTTGGAAGGAAAATGTTTGTTTATTATGAATGAGCAGAGGAAATCTGAAGCCAGCACTGTCTGAGATTCCTGTCCCCCGGGGCAATGATTGCCTGTTTATTTGCAGGGACTCCGACCGTCCTTAGAACCCACTGGGAGCATGGTTCAGGGCAGAGGGCTCCAAAGGGAAAAAGCAGCTTTTTCCTAGTGTGATGCTGGGCATGTTCTTTGACAACGAAACCTCTGTTTGCACACCTGCAAAATGGGCATGATGCCAACTATGACATCAAGACAAAATGAGAGAGTGCATGGGAGGGGTTTAGCACTAAGCTTAGCACAGAGCAGGGTCTCAACACAAAATAACCTTTTTTTTTTTTTAAGGTCTTATTTTAAAGTAATCTCTGCACCCAACACGGGACTTGAACTCACAACCCCAAGACCAAGCGTTGCCTGCTCTTCTGACTGAGCCAGCCAGGTGCCCCCTTAACAGGTAATCATCTTATGATGGTGACAGAGGGCCAAGCACACGCCTCAGTTGGCGGAAACAGTGGGGACAGAGGTACTCAGCACAACTGTGCCGGTCCCGTCAGGCTCTTCTGTTCAGATTTCTACTTTGAAGGATTCAGAGCCCGAGTGGCTGATTCCTTGTCCTCCCTCAGCCTCCTGGAAAGCGATGCCAGGGAAGTCTTAATTCCTGGATAAAAAGGACAATGAAGTATCATTTGGGCCAATTTCGTCAGTGGAGCACTCTGGGTGCTCAGGAAAAACTGGAGAATTCCAGCACGGCCCACAGCTTCCAGGCCAGTGCCCTGGACCAAGTGATTAGAGGTGAAGAGATGAGAGTCTAGAAGCAGAGAGAGTAGGTCTTGCCTAAGGATGTGACAAACTATACCCAGACCAAAGCCCTGGGAATTAACAGACCCCGCACACATCTCTGAGGTTCTGGCAGTAGTCTCTGAGGAGACACACACACACCAGCTCAGGGAACTGTATTTAGAATTTTCTTTTACCTCAATCACATCAGAAATGATACCCCAGATTGTCCAACCACAATTCACCATCCCTTTCATTCTTGCCTTTAAAGTAATAGAAATATCTCTACCATATTGAGTGAATTCTATTAGCCAGGCACTGTGCTGACATCTTTACAGAAATTAGCTCATTTAATCCTCTGAACACCAGGTAGCAATTAGGATTCCGATGGATTGTAAGGACCAGAAATAAAATAACTGTGGCTTAAGGAAGAAAGCTTATTTTTCTCTCGTGTTAAATGAGTTCAGACATAGTTGGTTCAGAACAGATGTCAACGACTAGAGTTCCTTCTTTCTTGAGGCTCTGTCATCTTCACCATGTGGCTTTCTCCAAATGGTCCAAAATGGCTGTTTGAGCTCCTGCATCACAACCACATTCCAGTCAGCAAGAAGGAGGAAGGCACAAAGAAAGTCTCACTTCTCCCTCTTAGGGTTCTTCCAGGCAGGTGCGTGTGATGTCTGTTTTTTATATCTCCCCGGCCAGAATTACTCCCATGACTACCTTTAGCAATAGAGAATGATGAAAAATAAGGCTTTCACTCTAGGTGAGCATGAGTCCACTTCCAAGTCAGGGGAGGAAATGGGAGAATGGCTATTTGGTAGAGAGAAGACTCTTTTGGCTTTGGCCACAGAGTTAATAATAATTTTTGCTTTCCAGAAACTGAAATTCAAGGGAGACAAAGGCTCAGAGAAAGGTCAGAGGTCACTCAGACAGTATGTGACAGAGCCAGGAGCTGAACCAATGCCTGTCTGATGGAGCCACTGGGCTCTTTGAAATCTCTGTAAAAAGATATAGGTGGGAAGTTCTGCAAACAATGGAAACCCACAGAGACACACCTTCAAAATCACAGGCTTCAGACACACCTTCAAATTCGCAAAATCACTGGATTTTATATGCAGAGTTTCAAACCAGAGCCATTTTGACAACTGAATCCAAATCCCCAGGAAATGGTAGTTTCTAGCCAGGGCTGTGACAGAGCCTTAATTTCCACAACCCAAAGAATGCCATCCTCTGTAGGACCCAGGGAACAGGCTGCAAATTCGGTTTAGAAGGTCCCTTCCTGGCCAGGCTAAACCAGGGAGGAAGGAGGTCAATGCCAGCCATGAGATCACACCTGGAGGTCCCTCTCTAAGGTGACGGCAGGGGTGTTTGGCAGAGGGGTCATTTGTCTCCTGCCCTCTCTGGTTCAGAGGATGTGCAAATAATCATGGTGATTTGAATTGCCGCTCAGAGCAGGGAGATAATGACATCCTGCTGAGGAATCTGCGAGGAAGGACACGTCCAAGGTGAACCATCTCCTGTTTCGTGCTGACATTCAGGGCCCACAGCACCTTGATTGTGGTTCCTGCCAGCCAACCGTGGGTGCAAATCACCTGGCAAGAGGACAAAGGCAAGTAATAATGATTGTAGCTGAGCCACTTGGCGCACAAGTTCCTGACTTCCTCCTTCAAGCACCTCCCTAAGGGCCATGCAACAGTCCCTGCTTACAGCAGAGAAAACAGAGTCTTTTTAAAATTTTAAAATTTGAATTCCATTTAGTTAACCTATACTGTATGTTAGTTTCAGGGGTAGAATTTAGTGATTCATCAGTTGCAGATAAGACCCAGTGCTCATTACATCACGTGCTCTCTTAATGCCCATCAACTGGTTACCCGTCCCCCCCGCCCCCATCTCCCCTCCAGCAACACTCTGTTCTCTATAGTTAGGAGTCACTTATGGTTTGTCTCACTCTCTGTTTTTATTTTATATTAGTTTTCCTTCCCTTCCCCTATGTTCATCCGTTTTGTTTCTTAAATTCCACATATGAGTGAGATCATATGGTATTTGTCTTTCTCTGACTGACTTATTTCGCTTAACGTTATACTCTCTAGTTCCATCCACATCACTGCAAATGGAGAAGACAGAGTCTCGAAGACAAAGTGGCACAATCGCTTTGGAAATGTTTGTAAGTTGCTAGTAAAACAATACAGAGTCTTCTCATTCTTATCACAGGACCAATTCTTCTCCAAGGTATTTATCCACAAGAAATGAAAACAAAAACACTTGCACGGGACAACCCGAATGTCCCTCAACAAGAGAATAGCAGGGATGGTGGGGGGTGCAGAATTATGAGTCCATACAGGAGAACACTACTCGGCAATAAAAAGGGATGAACCACAGACATTCAACAGTGTGGATGAATCTCACAGAAATTATGGAGTATGTACAATAGGAACTCCTGCACCTGAAGTTCAAGGGCAGGCAGAGTTTCCCAATGCTGATTGGAATCAGAGGAGTGTTCATCCCTGGGGGAAGGGTACTGAGTTAGAAAGGGGACAGGGAAGTTTCTGGAAGGATTTTATAAAAATTGATCAGGGTGATACAAGAGTGTTGCCTTTGGCAAAACTAAAGGAGCCAGGGACTTAAGATTTCCACATTTTACCATATGTAAATTTTGCCTTGATAGAGTCTAGAGAAAAGAATAAAGAGGTGAAGTGATTCGTCCTGTTACACAATGAGAAAATGGACCCAGTTGTGCCATAAACCAAGAGCCAGGCAGAACCAAACACGGAAAGGATGGCTGCTGCCGCTTTTCCAGGGACTGGGAAGATCTCTGTTAGGGCGCTTGTGTTTCTGAGTTTTCTCCCCGAGCGGGGCTGGGGCTGGGGCTGGGGCAGAGATCGATGTGATGGCCACGGTCCTGTCCTGATGAAGTCTTTGACCTTGGACAGGGGAGCAGCCACTGCCAGGCCGCGTGGGGTGGTGGGCATGGGGGCTAGTGGATGCTGGGGACCAAGTCCTGATTTTCTAGACGAAGGGGCAGCAAAGCCAGAAAGGACTAAGGGAAGAAAGCGACATAATGCAGATGTAAGGAACAGGCCGGGCAAACGACCTGCCATGCGGAAAGAGAGAACGTGGTCCATCTGGAGACAGAACTGCTTCCAACAGTCCTCCCTAGAGATGGGACAGGCAGTGGTGAAAAATGCCATCCCTAAAAACCATAGAAGGGCCTATGCTTATGCGCTACTTACTCTGTGCCAAGCACTCTTTATACATTTAACTCATTAAATCCTCACAAGGGCCTTATGCAGTCAATCGTCCCCATTTCAGACAACGGATTTGAGGCTCAGCGTGTAGAAGCAATCTGCCTAGCGTCCCCCGGAGGGTAAGTGGTAGAAACAGGATTTGAGCCCAGGTCAGCTGTGTCTAGCCTCATTACCCGCTGTCACTCTGCTGTCCAGCTATTGGGGCAGAGAGGGACAGATCACAAAGTCCTGCAACAGCCGCTTCAAGATTTCATCCTGCAGCCGTCAGGAGCTAGCCCCTCTCTGAGCTTCAGATTCCGCGTCTGAACAATACAGATGTTAACGATGTCCACCTCAAATAGTGAATGAGAGTGTAAAGCAGCAAATGAGGGGTCTGGCTTGGACGACACCGTCCTGTATGGAAGCTGTCACTACATGATGGGACGATCCAGTGAATGGCTAACAGGCCAGGACCTACTATGTGCAGGCACTCTGCTAAGGGGTTTGTGTGAATTTCTCCATAAAATGCTCACAGGAGCCTGTGAGTTACAGGTCGCGATTGTCACACACCCCACAGACGAAGGAGGTGAAGGAGAGAGGTCTGTAACGGAGTTGATGCCATAAGCAAATACATAATAACAAACACATAAGCAAGGCTTGAGCCCGGAGAGTCAGGCTCCGCAGGGCGAACCCTGATCTCGCCAGTGCGATGGCCCCATGTGCCTGGTGAGTGCAGAAATGGTCACGGCTGATTGGAGGTGAGCTAGGCATGTCGAATACACACAAGATCCTGAAGACTTTGTTTCAAATATTGTACATAATTTTTCCTATTGATAATGTGTTGACATGATACCCTTTAGATGTACTGGGTTAAATATAAGAGATTATTAAAATTAATTTCAACTGTTTTTTCTTACTTTTTTTTTTAAATGTGGCTTCTTGAAAATTATAAATCACCTGCAAAGTGTGCAGTAGGTGTCTTTGGGATGGTGCTACCTTAACCACTGTACTACGTGGCTCCCGGAGCATGGGGTGAACCATGAGTCTTGCCTCCCAGCCCCTCCACACGGTCCTTCTGATGTTGCTGTACTTGGACTTCAGCCCGTGAGCCAGTGAGCTGATTCCCTTGTCCCTCACGCCTTAGTGAGTGAGTGTGTGTGTGTGTGTGTATGTATGCATGTGTGCACTCACGTGCAGGCAAGCGTGTGTCCTCTTCAAAGTCACTTCCCGCTGGGCTCCTTCTTCACGGCGGTTAACATCATAGCAGCTCACTGAGGGTGGGAGAGGGCAGAGAGCCCCCTCCCCCTGGGCCCCGTGCAAACACAAAATCTCCACCCTCCGCTCCCACTCCTGCGGGCCGCTCCCTCTGATGGCCCACCAGCCCTGCATTTCCAGGTTCTGGCCCCCGGCAAGGTTATTGAAGCCGAGATCGGTTGTCCTCCCTCTCCCAGGGAAAATAAAAATATTCTAATTAAAGCTGGGAAGGCCCTGGGAACAATAGGGCTGGCGCCAGGCTGATGGATGTAATTCAATTTGCAGCGTGAAGAGCAGGACTCTGGGCTCTCGCCATTACCATGTGGATTGTGGAGCGGACTTGATTCAGAAGTGGATTTAGCGAACATAGGCCAGCCAGCGTGGCGGTGGAGTTAGGGGACTTGCGACCTGTTCTATCCGCAGTCAGGGAACAGGCCAGGCCGTGGGGTACGGAGGCCCAGGTACACCTGGCTCCTCCAAACTTCAGTTTCCACATCTGGAAACAGGGGATTATTTTGGTACCCCACTTCCTCAGTCTTCATGAAGACCGAGGAGGGCAATGTAGGCAAAGGGCTTGGTTCAGGGCCTGGCACAGAGTAAGCGCTCAGTGAAACAGGGCAGTTCTCTTTCTCTCTCTCTTTCTCCTTATAATGGGGTCAGGAGGAGCAGAGACAGAGAGAGAATCCCAAAAAGACTCCTCGGCTCGGCACAGAGCTGGACATGGGGCTCGATCTCACGACCCGAAAATCATGACCTGAGCCAAAATCAAGAGTCTGACACTTAACCCACTAAGCCACCCAGGTGTCCCGGGGCCACTCTCTATTATTTTTGCTCCTTCCCCCTATGGTGACATTGGACATCACCAATTGTCATGTTCTAATAGGCACCTAATCCTACAGACAGGCCCTTGGTTCCAGGGGCGATGCCCTGGGAAGACAGTGAGCGGAGGAGGGGGAGAAGCGAGAGAAAGTCTCCTGTGTTGGTCTGTGGTCATAGCTAAAAATAGCCATTGCAATTAAATGGGAAAATATTATTATACTAACAGCTGGCTACTGAAGTAGGGTCGGGAATAGAAGGTAAAGTTGCAAAGGGCTGGTGTCAGATCTCCTACAGCTTTTGGAGAAGTCTGAAGTGACTTTGTACTAGACAACAAAACTAACTGCTTTTTTTTTTCCCTCAGGGCAGAGGGTGGGAAAGTGAGATTAGGAGAGCCTAAAGAGATGGGAGACAGAGGAGACGCAGCCAGATGGGAAAGGTTGGAGTTGAGTGAGGGAAAGGGGGCTTGAATCACCCCCATCACCACCACCAACCCCAAAAAGTGTTGATCCAGGGACATTTGAAAAATCCTCATGCCTAATGCTCCATTTGGAAGCTGTTCTCACTAAAGCAACGTTGATCTTGACTGTCTTCTACCCCACCCCTGAAATCTGTGGAAAATTCTACTATCCTCACAAATTGTGGGTTCCTTCCTTTTCTTTTCTTTCCTTTCCTTTCCTTTTCTCTTTTCTTTTCTCTTCTTTCTTTCTTTCTTTCTTTCTTAAATAGAACTCAAGCAGGAAGCAGAGTTTCACCTCCGGAGGGATGTGGGACTACCAAGTGTGGAAGCAAGAACAGTAAACACCTGAATCCTGAGAACTGGCAAAAATCTTGAAGGAGGCTTTGAACTTCTCAGGCTGGTGCTGAGCTAGCATTGTATTAGGTATTGTATTATTGTATTATGTTATAATATAATACATTGTATTATAACTTCCACTTAAATACCCACCCCCCAGTCCTTCTGGCAAAGCAGACTGCCCAGAGAGTTGGGATCCTTCCTCTCTGTCGGTAGTCAGCTCTGTAACAAAAAAGCAGATTGAATTTAGCTCAAAAGCAAGGGGAGGGTAAATTGGAGAGTTAATGCAAGCTCACAGAATTGAAATATGAGATAAACAACAGGCCGCAGAAAGGCCAGTAACCAGGGCAGTCCCGGGGACCTTAGCAGCAAGAACGGTGGGCTGCCTCAAAGGACAAATAAATCCATTCCTTTTGTCCCTGGAGTATCTTCTCAAGATTCAAATCCCCAAGAAAGGGCCTCAGACTGGCCTAGCTCAAGTTGCGTGGTTACTCCAGCATCCGAGGGATAGGGCTCAGTGGCATGACATGGTGGGGGTGGGGAGGGACAGATAATTCCCTAAAGAAAGGGGATGGTGCTGTTCTCAGAATAATCAGAGATGGGATACGAGGTTCAAGTAGGTGTGCATGCACACTCACACACACATTCTACCCCCTGCCTGCCCAGCATCCATCCTCCTTCCCATACGTACAAATTTTAAGTCACCTTCCTCACCTGATGCAATTCTTCCACCTGCAACTACAAACACGCGCACTCCTACTCAATGACAAAAGGGCAAATGAAACAGCCTATTTATCTGGAAATGCCACTTTCTGGGATAAGAGTTACAATTTCAGGAAAGCTGTAAGAATGTTCAGGTAGGAGGTGAGGGGAAGAAGGTTGCGGGCCGGCTCTCCGATGAGAATTACCCAACCCGTGGTCAGCCCATAGGAAGACTGCAGCTCTGGGGAAGATGGGGGTCCTCAGGCCACGTATGGGGGCCACTTGCTCCTCAGTATTTTTGGCTCTTAGAGTGGTTACATCAGAGAGGAAGCCGTGCCACCCAGTGGGACTTCGTCCAGCCCTTGGAAGACACTATGTGGGGCACTTGGAACTGGCTGATGAGGAATTTTGTTTGAGTTTGCAAATTCCTCCTTGCTCCTGTGTCTTGGCCTGCTGCTGGTCCTCAAGGAAGCAAGTGCATAGGAGCAAGTAGAGACTGGTAGTAAAGAATATTGGCGTGAGGTAGAACTAGCTTCGAGTCCTCGCTCTTCTTGCTGGTCACGCAGCTTCATTAAGGGCTGGACCCTCAGTCTCCTCAACTGTGAAATGGGTCAATGTCTCTCTCAGAGTGTCGCTCTGATGAATAAGGGAGCTAATGATGTAACATACTTGCAATAGTGCCTGGTAAAGGCTCCCTACGTAGTAACTCTGATTTTTCTCTTTCTGCCTGGCGAGGAAGCTGAGACTCGGAGAAAGATGGAATTTGTCCAGGGAACGGTGGAGGTCATCAGATTTCATGAAGCAAAAATATAAGAGGGAAAGGAAGCAACAGACCAGTGTCATTCAACAGATAAATAATGAGAGTCACATATATAACTTTAGATTTTCTTATAGCCACATTAAAAAAAAACTAAAAAGGAACAGGTGAAATTAATTTGAAGAACATATTTTTGGGGCACCTGGGTGGCTCAGCCGTTAAGCGTCTGCCTTCGGCTCAAGTCGTGATCCCAGTGTCCTGGGATTGAATCCTGCATCGGGCTCCCTGCTCCGAGGGAAGCCTGCTTCTCCCTCTCCCACTTCTCCTGCTTGTGTCTCACTGTCTTTCTCTGTCAAATAAATAAAATATTTTTTAAAAAAGAATATTTTTACTTAACCCCAGTATATCGCAGATAATATCATTTCAACATGGGACCCATAGAAAAAGTTACTGAGATGTTTTCCACTCGTTCTTTTCTGGTAGTCACATTAAAAAATCTAAAGAGCATTTGCCATTAGTTTTCTAGTATGTTTTATTTAATCCGATAGATCTAAAACGTTATTATTTCAACACACCATCCATATGAAAAAGCATTAAGGAGTTACTGTTCATTCTTATTATCAAACACCTTGAAACCCGCTGTGTGCTTTTATATTTGCCACGCGTCTCAGTTTGGACCTGCTGCACGTCAAGGTCTGGGCCATGGTAGGTCGTCTGCATCTCCTTCGTTGAAGCTTCCTAGGAGCCCTGTGAGGTATTAATAGACCCATCTCCTAGATGAGAAAATGGTCCCTGAGGTCAAGTGACTTGCCTAAGCTCATACAGTCAGAAAAAGAGCAGAGCTGGGTTTGGGGCTGTCTGATCTGTTCCGGTATAACCCCTCTGGGACTTCTGGAGCCCCAGTGCCTGCCTCCTGATTGCCCACCCCCAAACTATCGATTACCACCATGATTTATGACCCTCCTGCCAGGCAGTCCTGGAGATGGAAGTAATTTGTTTCTGACAGCGGAGGCGTTCCTGGACACCCGCGCCTCCCCATGCGGCATCGGCTTCCAGCCCAGACATCGATCGATTCCCTGCTAGTCAATGGTGCCGAGGAGTAACCTACAGCGGCAGTTAGATTCGCTTAATCAGGCACTTGCTCAGAGCAGCCCATCTGACAATTTTATTGGGCCGGGAGCATCATATTTCAGCTTCTGTTTCCGCCCGGGGCTTTGGTTCCTAGATCAGCCAGGGTTGGGTCTGTTGCTTTCTGTATTACAGCAGAGTCTGCGCTCCTTCCCTGGAAGAGGAAACCTTCCGGCTGGAGTATAATCGATCCTCTGACCTGGAAGGGATCACCTGGCATCTCACCAGCATTTAAGGAGCAAAATCTGTGAGCTCAGCTCTCAGTGCGACAGTGTTACTGACAATAACACCAGTCGCTATAACAACAGTAATACCTGACATTTATTTAGCCCTTACTGTGTTCCGGGGACGGTTCTGGTGTGTTGCCCACAGACACGCAGTATGGTAGGATAGACCCTATTATTATTCCCATTTCACTGGGAAGCAAAGGGAGGCTTAGGAAGGTGAAGGGGCTTACGCAAGACCACAGAGCTGGAGAGGGATTTGAAATCTAATTTGAAATCTAATCTCAAGCAGTCTGGTGCTCTCAAGAGTTTGGTGAAGCGGCAAGATACATACCAAAAAAAAGAAAAAAAAAAAGTGTGATGAGTAATAGAAAAGAGAAAGCAACAGGGTCTACTATTTCTGGACCAACAATCATAGTATCACAGCAAATACTTACCGGAAAGCTTATGAGGCACCAACCTCTGTTGTAACAGCTTCACGTACCATATCTCATTAAAGCTCTACAAAACTTTGAAGTAGGGACTGTTAGCACCTTATTTTACAGATGAGGAAACTGACAAAGAGGTCAGGTGCTTTGGCCAAGGTCATGATGATGTAACCGCAGTGAATGGACAGAGGATCCCGCTGTGATGTTTACCTATATATTTGGCTTGTTTCTGATCCCTGGGCTATCCACCCCAAGGCTGTAAGGTGAGGCTGACATCCCAAGAGAGACGTCTGAGTGGGAAGAAACTGGCATTGAACTGGGCACTCCCAACTGACACAGCTTGAGTAGTGATGACATTTTAGGATCCATGAGGACACATTTCATTGGATTCTCAAAAAAATATCTGCTTTAAAGGGTTATTTGGAGGAAGAAGAGGGGTTTGCCTGTCAATGGAAATCACTGAATAAAGCAGTAAAGAGACTGTGGGACCTGGAGCCAGGCCTGGGTTCAAATCCTGTCACTGTCACCAAATAGTCACATGAACATGGGCATGTCAGTTACCATTCCTAAGCCACGCCTCCTCCTCTCTTGGATGGGGGTCAGAATGGCACTGAGTTCATAGGGTTGTTGTTGTAGGATGTGCTATAAAATGATATGCTGTCGACTGGATGTGTCCCCCACCTCCAAACTCATATGTTGAAATCTCAAACCCCGATAAGATGGTATTTGCAAATGGGAGCCTTTGGGAGGTAAAGAGGTCATGAGAGTGGAGTCTTTGTGATGGGCTTAGAGCCCCTATGAGAATAGAGAGGAGCAGAGAGCTTGCTTCTTCTCACTCTCTCCACCATCTGAGGACACAGCAAGAAGGCAGTTGTCCCTAAAGTAAGGAGCAGGTCCTCAACAGACATTATATCTGCTGGCATCTTGATCTTGGACTTCCCAGCCTCCAGAACTGTGAGACATAAGTGCTTGCTGTTTAAACTGCCCAGTCTCTGGTATTTGTTATAACAGCCTGAGCTGACTGAGACAGGATGAAATGAGATCGTGTGTGTGAAGTTCTTAGAAGCATAGCATGTAATTGGCCCTCAATGAATGTTAGCAGCTGCTATAAAGTCAGTCTCCACCCCTTCCCATCCTCTTCTCCTGACTTCCAATTGGGACTTCTCTAAAATGTAATATTAAAAACCACTTAAGCCTCCACTTCACCATTTGCCTGCACAGCCCTCTTTGCAAGTGTCATTTCTAACAAAGCAGGGTCTGAACCAATGGGACCCCATTCAGCCTAATGTAAAGGGGACATTCTCTAGAATAGCTTAGAACCTTCCCTCTCACTGGCCCTCTGGTCCTCTGGCCCTCTGCCCTTAACTCACATTCTCCAGCCCGCACGGCTTCTTGAACCCAGTCCATCTGCAGCCAAATGGGAATGAAGGGTGCCCAAAGGAAATCTTCCAGAAGAAATCTCAGGCTGGGGCTCCTGGGTGGTTCAGTGGGTTAAGCGGCTGCCTTCAGCTCCCGTCATGATCCCAGAGTCCTGGAATCGGGCCCCGCGTTGGGCTCCCTGCTCGGTGGAGAGCCTGCTTCTCCCTCTCCCTCTGCCTGCTGCTCTGCCTACTTGTGCTCTCTCTATCTCTCTGTCCAATAAATAAATAAAATCTTAAAAAAAAAAAGAAAAGAAAAGAAAGAAACCTCAGGCTAAGACCCAATCAAGAAACACCTGCTGTCATGGATACCTGTAACAGCCGCAGATCTCCTGCTCTGAGCACTTTCCCTACATGGGCTCATTTAAGTCCTCACAGCCCCCTCTGTGGTGGATGATAATATTACCCTCATTTTCCAGTTGGAGAAGCTACGACTCAGAGAAATGAACTTGCCTGAAATCGCACACAGCCAAAAAGCGGCAGAGGCAGGATACCAGCCCCAGAATCCACATTCTTGACTGCTATGCTCTGTTGCCTCCTTCCCCCAGAGCAAGGGGTCTATTCTGTACACGAGCATGAATTTTTAGAAGAACCCATGGCCAAATGGACTTTTAACCCTGATCTATTATAAAGAACAATCCAGCAGAAAGAAACTGGCAAAGAGGCTGCCACAGGAGGGAAAGAGAAGACCCCCACCCCATTACAAAAATCACAATGAGATGTCTGTATATGGAGGACGTGGAAGTAAGGAGGGAACCTCAAGACTAAATAATCAGGGGGCGCCTGGGTGGCTCAGTGGGTTAAGCCTCTGCCTTCAGCTCAGGTCATGATTCCAGGGCCCTGGGATCGAGCCCCGCGTTGGGCTCTCTGCTCAGCGGGAGCCTGCTCCCCACCCCCTCTCTGCTGCCTACTTCTGCCTACTTGTGATTTCTCTCTCTGTCAAGTAAATAAATAAATAAATAATCTTTAAAAAAAGACTAAATAATCAGTTTGAAATAACCTTTTTTTAAAGTGCTTCATGAGTTGGGCTAAAGCCTCGTGAAGTAGCATCACGTTCTGGATATTTACTAAAGTCATTATTCCATATTACATGTCCCCACAGCACCTCCTCTCTCCCCTGATTCAGGCAGCAAGGCATCTCTGCCTGAGAAAGAAGAGTTGACACAGAAGAGTAGACCTAATAAAGCAGTCAGGTTCCTGACTTGAGAGCCTTCACGTCTGTCTCCTGACTCAGAATCCCTGGAGATGTGACCTGGGCAAAGCGGCAGGGTTTATGAAGTTCCCCAGGTGATTCTTGTGCATGCTCAAGTTTGAGAAGCACTCCTGGGCTGCTGCCAAACTATCTGGAAGAATGTCCTTTAGTAAGGACAAGATGTCCTAGTTTTTGAAAAGCTCCGCTGGGATCAAGAAAGAAGAGAGTCAAGGAGAACCCAAGAGCTCAGATTGTGTTAGGACCCTGAGAAGGAGCTCTACTCCTTGCCCACCATCCCCCCAGGCAGGCTAGAGCACCTGAAAGCAGCAGGCTTCTGACACCCTTCCCTTGGGTGTCACCTGCAGACAGGGGTGGGGCCTGGGGAGGTAGGTTAAGACCTGCATTCTTGGTGCCCAGCCTGGGATGGGTCTGAGCATGTGAACCTGAGACGCGCCCACACCCCCACGGAGGTTCCTGTGCCCGAAGCATGGCATCCGAGCAGAAGAATCCAGGTGTCAAATCAGGTCCTGGAGATGGTTTCCTAAATCCTAGAGTGGTGTGAAGGTAGCAGAAGAGCTCTTGTGGGCCAAGCAGGGTGTCAGAGACACAGACTCATTTGTCAATGACTCGAATGGGCAGATCCACCAAGAGCGCAAAGGTGAGGATGTTGCAGCTGTTGCCAGAGGGAACAGACGAGAACAGAAGGATCTGATCCCCATCTCACTGCCACACTTGGGTACATCATATGCTCCCCAAGGTAACCCCAATGAGACCAAGTCTAGATTTCTGCTTGAGACAGCATGGGATTTGTAACACCTGCTCCTGGTGCCTACTTACCTCCCTCGGATCCCTTGACATTTTTATGCACATACTCTTCCCAGGTGTTGGATTTTCTATGGCCAGCACTTATGTCTCTATGTGGTGGGGCTGCCCTCGGGCTTCCAGAACCCCCTTGGCCCTGCCCATCTAGAGAACCCAAAGTGCCTGTGCATTCACAGCCCCCGGGGAAAAGCCTTTAACTAATACTTGGCAGGGGCAGAGAGAAGGAGATAAACATCTTCAACTTGGGGTGCCAGGGTGGCTCAGTGAGTTAAGCATCTGATTCTTGATTTCAGCTCAGGTCATGATCTCAGGGTCGCCAGATTGAGCCCTGCGTGAGGCTCCGTGCTCAGCTCGGAGTCTGCTTGAGATTTTTTCCCCTCCCTCTCCCACCGCCTCTGCTCCTCTCCCCACTCACACGTTCACGCTCTGTCTCTCAAATAAATAAATAAAATCTTTAAAAAAAAAAAAAATTCAACTTGTGTGCCTCCAATCTGGAACATTCTAATGTGTGGCCGTCTCTGTCCCCAGCACCTTGCAGGTCTGAGCAGAGGCTGTCCTCCACGAGACCTGGCTTTACACCCCCTTCCCTTAGGGCTCTCGCTTGCCTTCACCTTTGTCATATTTTCCTGGGACCACTTCCTTTTAAATCACTTTTACCTGAATCTTCCCCTTAAGGTATGTTTCTAATGTAAAACAGGAAGAGCTCAAACTAAAACCAAATCTGGTTACAGGGAAAAAAAATTTAAGTCCATTTTTGTGCCTGCCTGAGTTTACAGACTGAGATTTATAAGACTCTACCTGTTAATGAATATCATTATAAAAGGAACTTCTTTTCAGCTCTCACACATTTCCGTGAACCATTTCACTAAATCCAAAAGTCGGAAACCCATCGTTGTGCCCATTTTGCAGATTTCAAGAGGTACAAAAAATCTTGGTTCGAAGGCTACAAATAAAGCTGGAGGACTGCCCAAACCACAGACTCTCTATACTTGGGTCTGGCCCCAGTCTCATGCTCTGAGCAGAAATATTGAGGAAATTCAGAGACACAGTCACTAAGCCAGGGGCCCTGAGCTCCTGCTATAAGAGGCAGGTCTGGGCCTGGAGAAGCGACAGAAACAGACCTCACAGACTGCCTTTGTCACAGAAGGGGCAGAGCATAGGCTGAGTGTATACAGACCCTGAGTGGGTTTAAATCCCAGCACTAACAGCTTCTTGTTCTGGGGCCTTGGGCAGGTCCTGTGAGCCATCTCTGAAGTCCTGTTTACTCACTTGTAAAGCGGGGTTAGTAATTATTTTAAAAGTTTATATAAAATAAGCTAGTGATTCAGGGAACAGGATATGGATTCCTAACAGCTGTGGTCTTAATAAGCCCCTGACAAAGTGTGCTGATGGCTGCAATTCACTTCGACATGTATCAGAAAAACAAGAAGCTTGGGGGTTGATGGAGAAATAAGTGATAAAGCAAGAAAAATAAAATATTAAATGGTAGCATCTTTGTGATGGATAAAATTCTTTCAACTCTGCCATAGGTTTGAAACTTTCCATAATAAACTATTGGGAAGAAACTTTCCCAAGGAGTGGTTCCTTTATCTTTTTTTCTTTAAGTTAGTTTCTTTCTTTCTTTCTTTTTTTTTTTTGACAGAGAGAGAGATCACAAGTAGGCAGAGAGGCAGGCAGGGGTGGGGGGGAAGCAGGCTCCCTGCTGAGCAGAGAGCCTGATGTGGGGCTTGATCCCAGGACCCTGAGATCATGACACGAGCTGAAGGCAGAGGCTCAACCCAGTGAGCCACCCAGGTGCCCCAAGGGGTTCCTTTCTGATGTGAAACGCCCCTGTGTGCTGCTTTTATAAGTCACTTTATGCCCAGAGCTGGCGAGAGAGGCAAGGCAAAGGCCTGGAAACTTGGTTATTTTTCCAAGGTCCCCTATCTTGGGCATTTAATTAAGCCTTCAGTTTGTATTTTCTTTTTGTTTGGGAGTTTCCAAGAGAGCATGTCCCCAACGAGGTGCTTAGCTGCAGAAGCATGCTGGATTTGATGGCAAGAGAGTGGGAGCAGGGCTGGAGCTACCTGGGGAGAGAAGAGATGGATGTCTCTGGGCCCAAGATGTATCTCACAGACACCAAATGTAACTTCACTGTGGGGCCCATGATACTTTCCAGTGCTTCAGAAACCACTCCCATTCATCACCCTTTATGCTTCTGATTCATCTTGCAGGCAGGACAAGTTGTTTTATGCTGAAGCAAGAAGGATTCCTTTCATATAGCCTTCTGAGTCAGTGGGCTATTTATTCTCTGTTTCCAAAGGCTTCTGTCAGTTCATGCTGGATCTACCCAGGTTTTTTCTAAGTGCCTTCCTCCAGCAGACAAAGCCATGAGCGGCTACAAACTTCATGGGTAATGCACCCAGACTCAGAGAGATGACCACACCATAGCAAAACAACAGGGGTCAGCGTTAACAATCTACCTTTTCATCAGGGGTACCCAGGAAGTGACAAGAGGATGCTGGGTATCAGTCAAGAGCCTAGGGGTAGAGAACCAGCTTTTCTTCTGAAGTTTATTTTTTCCCTTTTTTATGATATAAAAATTAACTTGACTTTTTGGTGGCAGTTCAGTGCCCAACACGGCCAACCCAGCCACTATCTTTAGCATACAGCCTGACCTGTAGTATAGACTCAACAAATTTCTAAATGAATAAGTGAGTGGACAATATAGAAAAATCCATTTGCCTTCATGGATTAATAATATAATATTAGGCATCATTTATCGAGTGAATTGTGCGCCAAATGATGGTAGATTGTTGGTGAAAATCGTGTTCATTATCCCCCTCCCTGTAGCTATACCTCTCGGTGATGTGTCTTTGCATCTTTTCCCATCAAGAGGAGGGAGTCTCTTTTCCTGTTCCTGCATCTTGATTGGCCTTGTGACTTGTCTGGGCCAAAAGAATGGGGCAAAAGTGATTTGGGGTGCTAGTTCCGATCCTAAGCCCCAAAAGGCCTTGTGCATGTTCCTCCACTCTCTTGGAACCCTGTCCCTAACCAGCTGGAGGATTAGAAATTAAGTAGAGCAGAGACAAGATGGGCCAGCTGGGACTGTCCTAAATCAGCCAGCTCCCCCGCCAACACAGCACAGTCCAGCAACCTCCTGCAATGAATGGCCTGAGCAAGCCGAGATCATCTGAGATTAGAACCATGCAAGTGAACCCAGCCCAAACCTGGAGCTAAACTAGTCATTGTTCTATGATCTAAGTGTTATTCTAAGACACTAAGTGTTACAGTTGTTGTTGTTGTTCTCACAGCAAAAGCTGAATGATATACAAGACTGTATTATGCGCAGAATATCCTCTAGCTCTTAGAATAACCCTCCGAAGTAGGTACGATGGATAGTTATCTGTCTTCCAAACTGCGTTCTCTCCTTATCCCAAAGCAAAAGATTTAGCTAGAACAGAGCTGCCCAGCTGGGTCTAATTCCTCAGCTCCTCTAGCAGGTGTGAGTGGTAATGTGAGTTCTTGCCAAGAATTGGAAGAGTAGAAATGATGTTGTAAGGGCTACATCAATTGCTGGAGATAAAATCTTTAGCCTTGGAAATCTGCTCTTTTCCCCTTCTTGCTGGCTGGACTGGGGATAACTAGAGCGACCCTGTATGAGAGGAAGCAGAGCCCGCCATCTTGAATTCCTGAATGTCACTCAGCAGAGACATGGCCCTGGATTGTTACACAAGCAAGAAAGAAACTTCTGGCTTGGAGCCACTGTGCCACAGAGGCTGCTTGTTACAGCAGCTGGTGTTGGCCTAATGGCAGAGAAATTATTATTTCCATTTGACAGGGGAAGAAGTGGAGGCTTGGAGGGGTGACATGAATGGAACTGTACAATTGCACTGTCCAGGACAGCAGCCGCTAGCCACATGTTGCTATTAAGTTTAAATTAATTAAAATAAAAATAGGTTTAAAAAAAATCCAGTTCCTTGGTGGTATGAAGCACACTTCAAGTCCTCAAGGGCTACAGGTGGCTGGTGGCTACTTTGGATAGCACGGGTGTAGAAGACTCCATTGACACAGAATGTTCTCTCGGATTGTCCTGGTTTAGAAGGCAGAGCCGTGATTCTAAGTGGAGTCTGCACGGCTCCAGCGCTTTGCTTGTCTGCCTGCCTCCTGCCATGCAGAGTGCTTTTCAAGAGTTGGTCCCCTGGTGCACGTTCATGTTTATTTACAGATCATTATTATCTATCTGTCAGAGAGGCTAGGAGGGAGGAGGGGGAGAGGAGACACAATTAAAGGGTGAGGACAGCTGGCAAGAGGATCAATTAAAAAAAAAAGAAGTCATCTCTGAAATGTTCACAGGGAGTCATTACGAAAATATCACTTGATTTGTCAACCTTGGCTATGAAACGATTTAGATGTCTGTGCCTCTACCCAAACCATTAAAGCAGGGTGAACTGCCCTGGACAGGATGAACTGTCCCTTTCTTTGCAACCACTGTGAAAGGGACTCATATTGATCTGTCTAGGATGGTTACGGTTAGTGAGGGCCTGATGAATCATGGCAGTGGCGTTGGTGGGCACTGCTAGACATATTTACCACACTGGTCTAGTTGGTGAGATTAAGCCGTAATCATGGCACAGTCAGATTTCATTCTACAAAGATCACCTTGAATGCATCCGTATGATGGATTTCAGGGGCAAGATGGGGGGCTGGGTGACGGGTTGAGCGACTAAGTGGTGGTCCACATCAGAGACAGTCCAGATGGTGGCCTGGACTAAGGGAATAGGAGCAGAAAGGAAGTGAAGAGGGTGGTTTGGAAAGATCTTGAAGGAGACAGTCACGGCAGATGGAAGGACATGGAAATTCCAATGGGGAGAGGAGAATCCTTAACTTGGTCCCCAGTCGTAGACCCTGAGACAAAGATTCAAGAGTGAGAATCTCATTTAGGAAGTGAAGATGGAGGAGCCGGAAGATAAGAGTGGGAGAGGAAGCAGCCAGTAAGGATCCAGTCAGCTACCACTGAAGACAAAAGCCACTTAGTCCTGCTGGGGAGCTCTAGGGATAGTGTGGACCATGACTGCCAAGGAATCCCACTCAGGCTGCAAGGGAGCTGGGGTATTTATACACCAGCTCCTGCCAGGATCAGCTGAGGACTCCTTCTGGACAGTGGGCTCATTCTCCAGCACATTTGAGCCCCCATATAGATGACAGAGAAGCCCTCAAGCCACAGACTGCAGGTGTGAGCAGGTGAAGTCTGTTTGGTGTACTCGGAATGGCCAGGATGAGAGCTATGCTCAGTGCATGCATCTGCCTCTGGTCCTATGCAGCTCAGGCTGCTGAGAACATCCATTAGATGGATAGAGTCTCGGGGCAGCACAGAGGAAAGTGATTACTAAGAAGAAGTATCTGAATTAAGGAAATAATTCTCTAGCATTTTTTAATTAAAACCTTCAACCCAAGAAGCTTGTTAATTTTAGCTTCAGCAAGTGGTTCTGTCGCCTCTCGGCGTCCTGCTGCCCGAGCTCTGTCGGAAGTGGCTGCCTCTGATTTCCCTAATTTGTGAGGTGCTCACACTTCGGGTGGCAGGCGGGTGATTGCAGCCAGATGGGAAGCCAGCCCCTCCAGAAGCAGATTCCTGTGGAGTTTTGCAGCCAGCAGGAAGCTGGAGGGAATCCTGGGGACTTTTTCATTCCCCCTCTTTCCTCCCCTCAGATTAGATGCATTTGAAGAGCAAAAGAGAAAACTCCTGCTTGGTCAGGGGTTGACAAAGAGATTATCAAGACAGGCTGGTTGAGAACTCCCCACTGTGTGAATGAAGAAGTGAAATTCTTTCCTGATTAGCTCCATGGACAAATGGATATATATGGAGTTCTTTCCATGAACCAGGCATTGTGCTCTTTGCCTGTATTCTCTCACTCAATCCTTACAATTAGTCTGCAAATTGGGTAGGATTAGTAATCCCATTTTACAGATGAGGCTCAGAGAGTTGTGTTTGCTGAAGGTCACACAGCCAGTGAGTGGCTAAGCCAGCCATCCAGGTTCCAAATGGTGGGTTCTAAGAACAAGCCCAAACATGGAGCCTGGGGATAAACAAACTAGTTTTGTCTCCCTTGCTCTGTGAACGCTAGCTATTACTATCTTCATGATGAGCCCCATACTTTAAATGGGCTTCAGAAGACTACCACCTCAACCATGCAGAGAGATGGGCCAAGATTCACATTCAAGGATGCTTCTCCCACCATCATTTATTCCCAGGTGTAAAAAGTTGGAACCAATCTAGATGTACAACAATAGGGGATTGAGGTAATCAGTTATGGGGGATCCCTACATTGTCATAGCATGTATATGTTAAAAATCATATGTAGTGGACACCTGGATGGCTCAGTTGGTTAAGCGCTGCCTTCAGCTTGGGTCATGATCCCAGGGTCCTGGGTTCGAGTCCCATGTCGGGCTCCTTGCTCAGTGGGGAGCCTGCTTCTCTCTCTGCTTCTGCCTGCCACTCTACCTGCTTGTGCTCTCTCTCTCTGACAAATAAACAAATAAAATCTTTTAAAAAAATCATATGTAGATAAACGTTTAATGACATGGGAAGATATTTGGAATATATTGTTAGGTGTGGGAGTTCTTTTAAAGCATGTTACCAACAGCATATATGAAAGTATGAAAATGATTTGAAAAATAATATATGTGCATATTTGTATATATTCACATATCTCTACATACATATTTGGAAACTGAAAAGAAAGACAATAAAATAAAAAAGTTTTCTCTCAGTGCTGTGATAGGAATGATTTGGATTCTTTGTTATTCTGTATTTTTTCCCATATTTTCCACGGTTAGCAGATATTCTTTCATAACAAGGGGAAAAACCCCCACGTGATTATCATTCTATTTTTTTAAATTTTGACATACCCTAATTGATCACAGAATCCCCCGCTCTTGTTTGAGGAATTCAGCACCCTATATTGCCCTTCTAAATTGGCCGATCACATTTGGTTTGCCATCTTCTGTTGGCTCTGTTATCTCTGCTCACTTGGACAGTATTTTTCCCTTTCAGGAGTGTGTGTGTGTTTGTTTTTTTTTCCCAAATACTTAGAGATTCTTGGCTCCTGATCATGTTTGCCTCTGGGATGCAGTTTGCTTGCCTGCGAGTGACATTTCTGTTTCCTGTTGCCCGCTTTGAGGAGGAAGCAGTGACACGTGCTGCTGAGAGGGGAGTGTCAGCAGCTTGTCTTGCGGGGTCCCTCCTGGGATCAGTGGCTCCCTAGGGATCAGCCTGCACCAGAGTCCCAGTGTCCACACTTCCATTGCCCCCAGAGTAAGGAGGGCAAAGGACTCAATCAGTCTCATTGGTCAGAGCATAGCCCCCTTACTCCTTCTGTCTCCAGATAGCTGAGGCCACGGGTCTGTAGCAGCGTCCTGTTCTTGGGGCCCTATTCATTTACCTTGCAAGAAAGTTGCCCTAAAGACACTTCCCAATCCTCAATAGACCCCTGGAAACCCCAGAAACGTGTGGGTGCCCTGGGGGGGGAAATCCCAAACCAGCCATTTGGGACTCGACTGAACACCTCAGGCTACCTCAAAGTGGGACACGACATGCCAGTGATGAAGGACTGAGCTGGATGAATGCCTACAGGAATGAAGTGCCGGGAAGACACTCACAAGCTTGGGGTCTCAAGTCACCCAAACCTAAGTTCGAATCCCAGCTTCACCACTTACCAGCTGAGGGCTCAAATGAATGGGCCCATCTCTCACCAATGAGGACTTTCCTCATTGCAAAAATGGAGGTAGTAATACCCCCTATCTTTTAGCATAGAGATAAGGACAATGGGATCATTCCCACTGAAGGTTCTTCACGTTGCCTGGTAGACACTCAAAAATATCCACTAGTAGCTCTGTCATTCATTACATAAACAAATACCTATTGACCATTTACCAAGTGTCTGTTATTCACTGACCTTCTACCAGGTAGGGCTCTAGAGGCACATGAGGTAGTTAAGAACAAAAAGGAAAAGTCCCTGCTCTCCTGGGATTCCCATTTTGGAGGAGAGACAGGCGGTAATCAACAGGAACTAGCACCTGGGCAGAAGCGCCCTGAGACAGTTGATATAGGACAATGTTCTAGAAGCCAAGGAGTGGCGACTGTCAACTGTCAGTGGGGTCAGAGGGAGCTACTCTGGAAAGGGGCTGGAGTAATGACTCGAATAAAGAGAAGGAGCCAACAGAGAGGAGGTCAGGGGATGACATCAAAAGCAGGGGAAGTGGCTGGGGACGCCCTGGTCATTGTTACTGGACAGGGCAGTGGGTCAGGAGGTCCAAGGGGAAGCTGGGGTCTCATATATCAGGCTTCATGAGCCAAGGTCAGGGCGTCATATTTTATTCAGAGGCCTCTGAAGCCATTGTGGGATTTGCAGCAGGGGTGATGCGATATGACCTCCCTTCGGTTTCATCACATTTGTCAGTATCCCAGCTATTGATCGACTTGCTGTAGCCTCCCCTGTGTCCTGCAGACTCTGAGGGCAGAAATCAAGCTCCATCCGTCTTTACAATCCCCTCCCTTCAGGTCCTAAGAAACTGCCGTGGGTCCCTACAAATATTTGTTGAATGAAAAGAGAAACAAAGACGGATGGGCCTGTTTTCTTTGCATTTGTCTTAAACCTTCTCTTGGTTCTGCCGCCTTGTCTCCTAGGGGAGGGAGTGTCAACTTGGCTCTCGTGCTCTCATCTTTGTGAGAGAAGCCCCGGGGGTTGGTGCAGGGAGATTTTCCCTCTGTCAGCCGGGATGGATGGGCCGGCTCCGCAACACTCTTGGGTGAGACTCTCCGTGACCATGACTGGGGGACTGAGTGAGAATGATGATGGGGAAGTAGGGCGGTTGGTGAAATGGCTGGTCATTCATTACCTGCTGGCAACTTGGCACAAGAGAAATAGGGCCCTTGGAATTCTAAATGAACCTGTCTCCTTGGATCAAATAGCCAGGGTTCCACCCGAACCCAGATGTGCGGTCCTGGAAGGCATTCCACAGAGACAGCTGGTTCCCAAGGTCCATCAATACAGGAAACCAGGTGCAGGTTGGGTCACCCTGACTCTGGGACTAAAGAAACACCCAGATCTGAAATCTTCCTTCCATCAGATGTTACTAACGATGGTAATGATCTCAGGCAGGGATAGCAAATATGTTTCATGTCTTGCCAGTTCAGATCGAGGGTAGTGGCTGCCTGTGTTAAGAAGGCTTCTGAGGTTCCATCTGAGCTCAGATGGAGGGAAGCTCTGATTGATTAGTGATGTCTGTCAGGACATAAGATGAGGGTATAAGAGTCTAGTACCACATATTTTCCATCCTTGTTCTAAAGTATCTTGTCCCACAAAAAGCAAAAGTGGGGAACATCTTCTTCTCCAGGGCATGAAATTTTGGTTTTAATTTTACCTCAATGGAATAATTTCTGCCCTAATTACATAAAATGTGCCAGACACAAGGCTCTGTGCTTTACATTTATTATTTTCTTGGCATTACTACCCTAAGGTTCTGTCATAATTATCTGACACATAAAGAAATTCAGGCTCGGAGAGTTAAGTGATGAGTCCAAGACTCTCAGCCAGGAAGTGGCAGAACCAGGATTTGAACCCACCTCCATGGAATAAAGACTCTACAGCTTCTCTCAGCACCAGGTATCTAAATTATAGCCACACCCCCACTCACACACATATGTACACACACATACATATGGACATGGCAGACATGGGGCTCTCTCCCGTCACTTTGGGCAGGAGATAAAGACCACATCTTAGCTAGTTTGTCCCCATGTCCTATGCCCTTTGTTCTTTAGAGGAAGGGCAGCTGGCTGGAAACCTTTTGTTTTCCTTTCAGACATACTTTCACAGGGAGGGGTTGGGGAAGGGAGAAATGAATTTAGACCAAACAGTAAAAAAACCATTTTCCCCCGCAATCCGATGTCTGATGGAACACAAGAAAGCTGTTCCATGAAGCTGACTCGTGAAGGCTCAACTGCCTTCCCCTGGAGGTTCCCAGAGAACCTGGCAGCTGCCTACGCGTGCTCCCAGCAGGTGTGATCCCAGACGCAGCAGCCTTCTCTCAGGCCCGGGGAGTCCGGGGCGGTGGGAAGATTGACTACACCCCAGAGACTCTGCAGTTAGCTGTGGCTCCGGCGGGCGCGGACAGCCTCGAGTCACAGCAAGTCCCCGTCCTGCCTGCCACATCCTTACCTTCCAGCTCATGACAAACCCTCTCTCTAGCACAGCACCCCATGGCCAGGAACAAGCGTGCTTCCCACATGAACCGAGGTGGTTGGACACTCTGAGATGTGATCTGGCCTCTAGAGTTAACGGTCTTGAAATGCAAACCTGACTCTGCGATCCACGGTCTTAAAACCTCCTCGGTGGCTCCCCATTGCCGCCCGGATGAAGTTTATGCTCTTCAGCTGAGCCATGCCCTGAAGAGGGACTCTACTGAAGCCTGCAGGCTGCCTCTTGTTGCAGACAAGGTCAGTGCCGCACTGGAGTCGCCCATGGCCTGGTCTTCTGACTGGCATGCTGCACACAGCTGGGGGTGCCGCTGCCCAAGCCTCCCTGCCTAAGGGCTTTCCTGAGTCCAGAAGGCTGCTCTGCCTGCTGCCAGAAGTGCTGGGGAACACGCGCCTTGCAGGAGCAGCCCTGGACCAATGGAGAGAAGTGGATCTAGAAAAGATACCCCAGCTCTGTTGTCTCTCTGTGGAATCATTCTGTGTTGGGTGTTTTACCCCCATTGCCCCACATCTCTCCCGGGGATGAAGTTCCAGCTGCCTTCTGTATGAATAATGAAGCCCATGATCTCTCTCTCTCTTTTGAAAAAGATTTTATTTATTTATTTGACAGAGAGAGAGCAGGCACAAGGAGGGGGAGTGGAAGAAGCAGGCTCTCCGCTGAGCAAGAAGCCCGATGGGGACTCGAACCCAGGACCCTGGGATCATGACCAGAGCCAAAGGCAGACACTTAACCAACTGAATGACCCAGGTGTCCATGACAGATCTCTTTCCAACTCAAGGGAAGTCAGCGTTCAGATTAAGCCAACACATGGAAGTCAGAGAGAGGAGGAACTAGGGGATCGGATCGTTGGTGACAAGGCAGAGCTCCTGGATACAGCTTTACCTGGTCCTCTATACCTACCTCCTGACTTTCTGGTTATAGTCACCCGTGCATTTCTTTGATTTTCTGAAGTAAATTTTTTTTAAATTTAATTTTTTAAAAAGATTTTATTTATCTGACAGAGAGATCACAAGTAGGCAGAGAGTGAGGCAGAGAGAAAGGGAAGCAGGCTCCCTGCTGAGCAGAGAGCTTGATGCGGGACTCGATCCCAGGACCCTGGGATCATGACCTGAGCTGAAGGCAGAGGCTTTAACCCATTGAGCCACCCAAGAGCCCCAATTTTCTGAGGTAAATTTTTATCTGCAATGGGGGTGTGACCTGCTCATTATTCTCACTTTGAGGTGGCCTGATTGCTCCGTTGAGTCCCAAATGGCTGGTTTGGGGTCTCCCTTGAGCGCACCCACACATTTCTTGGGTTTCTAGGAGTTTTCTGAGGCTTAGTTAGTGTCTTTAGCACAACATTCTTACAAGGTGGATGAATGGGGCACAAAGCTGAGGAAAGGCCTTGATGCCACTTACCTGGTGGCAGGACTGTCAGCAGGAAAGTTCTGGAGCCTCGGGCAGGGGCTGGTTCCCTTGGTGGAAATCCAGGCTGGGTGAGCCATCCTTAGGTCCATAGGCTGGTCCTCTTAAGGCTCAAATGCTGTCCCTCCCAGGTACTGACCTGCCCTCAGACCACTGGAGTGACAGTCTTAGGAATGGAGCACAACCCTTCAAGTCTCCAACCTCGAGCTCTTCCCCCACCCCGGCCCTGGATCCTCACCCATGCACCTTTAAGCCCATCCTCAAAATTCTTTCAGGTGACAGTATTTAGTGGCATATCAGAAATAAAGTGTTGAAAAAGATCCCATGGCTTTGGCAAGCTGTGACACCCCAGGGAAGGCCCCGTGATTAGAACACAGTTTCCCTTCCCTGAAAAGGAGAAATGGTATTTTTATTCTTCCTTGAAAGTCACTCTCCACCCAAGGATTAGCCAAAAGGCTGATTCTAATGCTTCTAGATGGGGTGGATGCATTTCTAAACCACTCTAACCTTGAATTACAAGGTAGCCCAGCGTGCGGGAACAATACAAGGCTGCCATTTTGGTGACGTACATGCATCCCAGCTTCTAGAAGCCTGTGTGCTCCTGGAGGACAGGGATGATATATTCAGCTCTGTTTACCCAACACTGAGCTCCATTTATGGCCCATATTCACCAGCACGGCCTGCATTGGACTAGGGCTAGAATCAAGCCAGGATAGAACATCTTTTCTTACCCCTGCACTGTTCCCTGTCCAACCTTCTTCCCTGTGTACGCCAGTGACCTTTCAGTTCAAAATTACAATATATCACCTCTCCACCCTTAGAGGAGTGAATCTATCAAATCCAGAAGTTCCAGCAGGCCCAGAAGAGGTGGGTATTTATCAGACCCCGCTATTGGGCCCTTACAGGGCTAGGCAGTGGGCTAGATGTCTCACGTGGCTTATCTCATTTATCCCTCAAGATATTTCTACAAGGTACTTGTGATTATAATCCCCACTTCACAGCTGGGGAAAATGGATGATCATAAAGGTTAAGTCACACGGTCCAGGATCACACAGCCAGCTAATGTCAGAGCCAGGATTCAACCCCAAGCAATCGGAGTTCAAAACTCACCCGGTCAACCTGTACTCCACTGTGGGCGGGCCCAGCATCTATCCTTTTGGGGCCACTGTGAGCTACACTTGGGAAGGCAGGAGTTTCCTCCTTTTGGGAAACTGTATTACACAGTGTGTTTCTTGGCCGAGCCTCCAAAAAAGAATTCTGTGGGAACTAAAAATGATTTTAGAATTCTGCGGGAACTAAAAATGATTCTAGTTTCCTTCCGGGGGAAGCCAATGTTTTTGATCTCATCACAAAAGATAATCCGTGTGGTTCTCTGTTCCATTTTGGACTCCCTCTATTCTGGTCATATCCTTACTAAAAAGGAAGGCTCTGCTCTCCCTCCTTGGCTATTTACTCTAGAAGCTGCACTCCGTTCAGCCGTAGTGACCATTCTCCCTCACCATTCGCAAATGATAACCAAGGACCTTCCCATGTGTCAGGTGCTGGCGACACCACAGCCAACATGGTAGGTACAGGTCTCCTCTCCAGAGTGGACAATTGAGAAGGTGGCTGCAGTATTTTCAGCTCTGTTTACAAAGCATCATGGGTTTTTTTTTGTTTGTTTGTTTTTAAATTTGGAGGCTGTGCTGAAGGAGGGGGAACTAGAGGAGGGCTGGCGAACCCTCAGAGTAACCCTCAGAGCGCGGGTGGCTTAAACGCAGTGCAAGGAGAGCAGCAGTGGGGTCAGCCCAGCTGCAGATAGAAGCAGCATAGAAAGTTCCAGAGCCATCCTCCTGCCTCCTGTCTCCGCGCCTGGGCAGCACCCAGGTCTGCTGGGGTCCCGAGAGCGTGGGCATCAGCAATGAGGAACGAGGCTTGTCTCTGCACCGGCCTGGTCTCCCAGCACTCCCAGCGCAGTCCAAACGCTTTTCCTCCTCTGGGCTCCCGCGAAAAGCCTCGCTGGCAGACAGACAGGGCCTGGCTGACCGCAGCTCCACCTTTCAGGAGTTTGGAGGGGAGGAGTTCCTTTTCCGGAGGCCACTGGAACTGACCTTGAATTCTGGGGCAGAGGTGCAGCTCCTGATGGAACTGTCTGTGAGCGCTGCCAAATAGAGCCGCGTCTTCCTTCCCGTGGCCTCAAGCCAAACTTCCCCTGGACCCCTGCGGGTTATCCTGTTCTGTTAGGCTTCAAAGGGCAGAGCAACAGGACTACTAATGCCCTCCCCGTGGCCTTGCCGTGGGACGAAGTGTGACCGTGCGTGCAGAGCATCACTTAACACAGTCCACTGGCTCTCTGAGCGAGTTTCGTGCTCACGCCCTCACCTTGGCCACAGTGGATTGGACAGTGATGGTCACATGACCCGGGGCACCCAATCCCAAGGCTGCTAGCCAGCACTGTGCGTGGTGGCATCAAAGGGTGAGTCCAACGCTTTCCAAGGGGTAGGGTGTGCCCGCTGAGGGCACAGAGAACAGTCTTAGTTGGCACACATAAGATTTTTAAAATTGTAAATTGTTATGCTTTTATTTTAGTCTATATCAGGAAAAGGCTGGCTCCCATTTATGGTACGGATTAAAAATCCCCGTTATGATACATAATATTGAATTCACAAGGAACTGATTTTCTTTTTCTTTCTCTCCCTCCCTACTTTCCTCTCTTCTTTTTCTTTTTCTTTTCTTTTCTTTTCTTTTTTTTCTCCTTTCCTTTTCTTTTCTTTCCCTTCCTTTCCTCTTCCCCTTCCCTTCCCTCCCCCCGCCTCTTCTTTTCTTCTTTTTTCTTTATATATGAAGTGAATTTTACCTAGCTGGTAGAAGTCTATGGCAAATAATTCAAAAGCAGAAGGCAAATGATTGACACGTGGTGAGGTCCTAAGATCACATGTCTCCCTCAGTAATTGGAAATGAGAGTCCGGGTGGTAGTTGGTGGTGCGTTTCCTTGGGGTTGAGTCAGGACCACAGCACAGCCAAGCCAGGTGCAGGCTGCAGCTGTGAGGGAGAGAAAAATCAGTTGGGTAGGAAACTAGGAGACTTGAATAAATGTGCATAAAGGAGTTGAGAGACAGAGACCAAGAGACAGAGAAATAATGGCGACAAAGTTAGATGGAGAGACAGAGACAGAAAGACCGCTGCACACAAAGAAAAACCTAGAGGCAGAAATGCCCTGTTACCTTCCTCTGAGGACTCTGTGGGTCTACCTCCACTCCACACATGTCCTTCCAGGGAGTCCTTCTTGTTTCCCTGAGATGCCTTGAGTGGGTCTCTGTTCACAGCAGAAAGCCTAACATAAATGGATGGATAAGAAGGAATTCTATTTTGAAGATTCTTGGGCACCAGCCAGCACATTAAAATCTACAATGGCAGGCAATGGGGAGCTATTGAGGGTTCTTGAGAGAGAAACAAGGAGGTACTAGGGTGAGCCAGCTGAGGCACCTAGGGAGAAATTGAAGGGTATACTCATTTGACAAGTTCAGAGATCAAATTCTAGTAGACGGCTGATTTCCACAGCTCTTCTGGAAACTTCATGGAATTCACTGAGCAAAAAACCTTTGCGAGTATGTCAGGTCCTACTCTATCCAAACCCCAGGTAACCATCTCTAGAACTTTGCTAATCTAGAGGCAAATGGAAAGAACCAGTTGGTATATAATTTAAATTCTGCTAATGTGTATTTACTATCTACACCCAATTATCACCAATCAATATAACAGTTATTACTTAATGGGTGAAAATTGTAATTCAGTGCCCCAGATCGGCATAGGGCGTTGAGCTAATTGGGACGGAACTTATTCAGGAGTGTAATGAAAATGTAAATTCCCACACATTAATCAAACAATTATTTCTATAACCACTAGACAGCTGATCCTAAACCTAATTAGGAAATAAACAAAGTTAATCAGTGAGCAGACAACATTTACTAATCATATATGTGTCACAAGAAAAGAAATATTAGGCAGTAATTCATTAAAACATCCCAAACCCAGACCATTCTGCAATCTTTAATAATACAGCCTCTCAGCTTCAAGGAGGCAATATACAAATTTTTATTAAAGCATTTTTTTCTGCTTTAGGGTCTAGGAGACACCAGAGAACAGAGATACATATTACCTTGTACAATACATAGTGGCGTCACTCTAAATAACAGGACCAAGAACTGAAAATTTACTTACTGACATGGTGGATACTGTTGGCTCACTTGGAGCTTAATTACCAGAATGCAGGTCTCTTTAAGTGAGAGAGAGAAAAGGAAGCTCATTCCAGAGCAGACATAAAAACTGTAAGACGACATAAACCAAAGCCAATTGCATTCCTCCTTCCACCGCCCATCCTTAGCTTCTTGTCAAAACTGCTGCTTGGTGCAGTTTTGGGCCCAAAATGTGGATTTTTCTCAACTTGCTTGGGTTGCTGACTGGTTCCTGGGGCTTTTACTGTCCTTGATAGCTCTGTGAGGCTCTACCAGACCATCGCGTGGATCTGATGATGGTGCAAACCCATCCGGAAGTTTCTTAAGAGATGTTTGTGCTCGCCTCCTGGAAGTAGCAAATGCACAGAATGGAGACATTTGGAAGGTTCCTGGGAGAGGAGTACCTAATATGAACACTTCCCTTGGAAAAACAGATTCGGTCAAGATCAAACTGCACAGCTGAATGTAACCCCAGCTAACACAGGTGGAATGTTGTCATCGAGCTCTCTTAGACCTTTTGTATACTGCTATGGTCTGTCTGTTTTGTCCTCCCAGATACATATGTTGAAATCTTAACCCCCAAGGTGATGGTGCTAAGAGGTGGGGCCTTTAGAGCCATGATTAAGTCATGAGGGTGGAAACCTTATGAATGGGATTAGTGCTGTTATAAGAGAAACTCCATCCAGAGAGCTCCTTTGCTCCTTCACCATGTGAGGACATGGCCAGAAGCCTGTGATCCAGAAGGGGCCCTCACCTGACCATGTTGGCCCCTTGATCTTGAACTTCCACCTTCCAGGACTGTGGGCAATACATTTCTGCTGTTTATAAGCCACTTGGTTTGGGGTATTTTGTGGTATTTAGAAGTCTGAACGGACTAAGAGACTTAATGTGTAATACCCCTCACAACAACCCTATGAAGTAGGTACCATGGTTATAATATCCATTTATACAGACGAGGAAATGGAGGCACAGAGCGTTCAAGTAACTTGGCGTGTCATGCAACTTTTAAGTGGTAGATAGAGCCAGGATTTGAACCTATATGGCTAGCTCCTGGAGCCCAAGGAGTTTACTCCTTGGAACACAGTTTACTGTGTTCACTGGCTGAGTTTGGGCTTTCCAGCATGCCCCATTTGTGCTCCTAGAACACTTTGTGTTGCTCCAATTGCATCATTTATCAGGTGGTATCACTGGGAAATTATTTTTCAGTTGGTAATATTTCCTACAGTACACCTTTCAAAAGATACCAGAGGGTCTATGAGAAAAAGCCCCCTTGTCACCCCTGCCCTCAACTACCCAGCTCTCCTCCCCAGAGGCTGCCAGTGATTGTACTTTCAATCTAACGATAAGCAGTGACAATGTCTTAATTTAAGTTTCCTCCAAAACAGACCTCAAGGTAAATATTCGGTGCAAGGAGTTCATTTGGGAGCTTATCCCAGACAACATAGTGAAAAAGTGGGGAAAGGAGATAGAGAAGGGAGGAAATCTAAGCGTGTGTGAATGAGCAGGTCATGACTGTGGGTAACTGAGGCTCAATCCACATCTCTCAATTGTCGCCACTGAGGGATGAGGGAGCTGAGGTATTTACCCACCAGTGCCCATCCTTTATTCATTGAGGGTCACTTGAAAGTGTCAGACCTCTAGAAAAAGCCTCTGTGTGCATTGGAGCAGTCTGCAGACAAATGTTATGTACATAAGTGTTATTGTCTCAGTACAGGTGGTAAAAAACACACACACTATTTTGTATTCTTCTTTAACTTAACCCTAAATCTCAGTGATCTTCCCATCATCAGTATATAAATAGTTCCACAATATTCTTGTGTAAATATGCTATCATTTGTCCAATCGGTCCCCTCTACTTGGTCATTTGGGTGATTTCCAAACTTTTGCTATTCCCAATGACGCTGAAGTGAATAACTCAGTACACAAGTCATTTTCTACATGGATGATTACACCTGCAGGTTACCTGTCTAAACGTGGAATTGTGGGCTCCAAGGGAATTTGCAGTTATAATGCTACTAACCTTGTCCACAGAGGGGTCATGTCTATTAAACTCTGCAGCAATGAATGAGATGTTCTGTGATGATTAGCAACTTACTTGTCTTCCTTTCCCTCTATACTTTGGGCTACTTGGGGCAGCAACCATTTTGGAGAATGCTTGGATTCGTATATACTTGGATGAGTGGAGGGGTGAGTGATTGGGGTGCATGAATGGACTGGTGGATGGATGGAGGAGTGGAAGGAAGGAAGGTCGGAAGTCTGGATGGATAGATGAATAGATGGGTGGGTGGATGGGTAGACAAGTGGATGGATGGATGGATGGATGAAGGAGTAGATGGATTACCGCAAAAGTAGTAAACAAGTATTCAGAATTAATTATACTGGCTTTCCGTTATTGTATACTTTCATAGCACCTTTCATGCTCTTTGAGAGTGGTAGGAAAAAATTCAGCCATGCTTGGCTGGAGGCAGGGCACTCACATGGCTGTGTTAGCATAAGCCAGAGCAGCTCAGGTTCCTGAGACTTATGGGACTGGCCAGTTGTCAGCTGCTTGACTGCTTGTTTATGAAAACAGACCTGCCCCCCACTCTGAAGTCTGCAGTGACAGCTTCAGAACTTCAACAGGGGGGCTCCAAGTACACTGTTCTTACATAAGTTTTAAAATTATAGATCTAGGGGTGCATGGGTGGTACAGTTGGCCGAGTGACTGACTCTTGGTTTTGGCTCAGGTCATGATTTCAGGGTCTTAAGATCGAGCCCCACGTCGGACTCCACGTTCAGCACAGAATCTGCTTGAGTTTCTCTCCTGCCCCTCCTCGTACTCTCTCTCTCTCTCTCTCAAATAAATAATAAAAAAATAAATTATGATCCATTAAAATAGCCAAATTGTGTAAAGATGCTTTTACCCACACCCTACATAGGATGGAGAAAATGTTGATGGTTTATAGCCAAAAGAATTCTAGAATGCTGTAATTCAGGGTGTGGCCTTGAGATGATGGGAAGGTAAAGCCCAGCCCCACTCTAAGTCTGTGTCAGCCCACCCCCACACCCCACCCTGCTTTCCTGATCAACATTCTCTCACCAGAGCGCCAAATCCTTCCTTTCTGAAAGTGTTGCTTCTTTGTTCTTCCAAGGACCATGGCTGGCGAGGGATTGGATGGAACATTTGGCTCCCTTCTCTGCTTGTTCCTGAACAGATCTCCTTAAGCTGCATTTTGGGTTTATTTCCTGGAATTTTTGTCAGCAGGGCAGACCCCAGGGAGGAGCACGTGGGAGCATCAGAAAGAGAGTGGAGTCCCAAACTCAGATCCAAAGCAGCTCCATTGGTAAAATAGCATGCAAGATAACATTCACTTTTTCCAGTGTAAATCTAGAATTCATATTTATGATGTCCATTTCAGAAAATGCCAATAAACAAATAGAAGAAAGTAAAAATCATCCAGGCTCCCACACAGAGGTTACAACTGTTAAGATTTTGGTCAATAATTTCATGCTCCTTTTTCTATCCTTGTAGCTGGTTTTCATCATGAAAATGGCATCATATTGTGCGAAATTTTTGGCTTACTTTTTTTCTGCTTGATGCATAGTTTCAAATATTTTTAACCACTGTGTAATAGTCCATTGGATGGCTGATTTAACCACCTTCTGTTGGTTATTGACATTGTCCCCTTATTTTAGAGAGACCATGAGAACAGGGGGAGAGGCAGAGGATGAGGGAGAGAGAGAGAGTCCTCAAGCAGACTTCTTGCCAAGCGCGAAGGCTGACACGGAGCTCAATCCCAGGACCCCAAGATCATGACCTGAGCCAAAATCAAGGATCAGACTCTCAACTGACTAGCCACCCAGGCACTCATACATTGTCCCCTTTTATTATCAAATGCACTGCTAGCAAGAATTAGTCTTTTTAAGAGCTTTCTGTCCCCCCAAACATCTCTGAGGTTTCTCAAGGGTGACCACACCATAGTTGGTGCCTGTCAAGGAAGAGAGAAAGCATCATTCATCATCACAAAAGACTATAGGATGCTCTTCCTTTAATCCTGCTGAGGGTAGAGGCCATGGTATCATGGGACGTGATCTGGGGCTTTGCCACTGCCCTGATGCCTCCTGGCGTTTTGGGCTTTTGCAATTCCCACCATGACTTCTACCTTCGCCTTTACTTATCTGTCCCCATCTGGGAGCAAACCCTTACTTTAAGTCTCATGGCACAGCCAAGACTAGACTGTCAAGTTTGCCAAGAAGTTGCTGGTCTTCCAAGAGGGATTTACAACCAAAGATGCAATTTATTCCTGTTGCTAGAGGTGGCTTCCCTCGGGCTCCAAGCCCATCCTATGGGCCCTTCACAAGCTGCCCCTTGCCTGGCTGCTGTCTTTCCTCCAAGGATGGGGAGTGGAGCAGCTAATCCCGCCCACCAGGGGGTGCCCGAGACCACGCCTACATTCCTGGGTCCATCTCCCCTTGTCTAAAATGCCACCTCAACTGGCCCCCTTTCCTGTCTGCAATCCAACAATGGGAATCCGGCAAGAAAGGAAGACCACCCAAATAAGAATAAACAAAAGCTATTTATTGAGAGTTGGCCCTAAAGCAAAGGAGTTGGCCACAATCACTTGCCTTTGGTGGAAACTCAAAGGCAGGCAGATGAATGGGAAAGCTTTATCATGGAAACAAGGGACGGCCTCAGGTGTGCCCTGAGTAGAAGCTATTGGCCCAGGAAGCTGGAGGCTGGCGAACTAGAAGAGGGCATTCTACCTGATTGGTTAGGGAGTTTATTTTCCTTTCTCTGGTTTTCATTTGCAAGTAGCGGCAAAATTAGGGAAGCTGGCTGTTCTTTTTCTTTCTTTTCTTTTCTTTTTTTTTTTTTTTTTAAAGCTGGTAGTTCTTGATCAAGTCCTTACCACGTGGGGCTCATTGCAGCCAAGGTTGTGTCCTGGGGCTGGTGAGCTTGTGAGTCAGAGTTTTACTTTTGTATATGCTCTGGCCATTATCCATCAGCAAATTTGGTCTCGAATTGAGCCTCTATGAGAAGCCCCGCTGGGGACCAAAAAGGGGAAGCCTGGCCCTTTGGTTCCAATGCAAGGCAATGGCATCAGAATAAAATCACTCGGCATCTTTGTACCTTTCCCAGAGTCTGAGTAACTCAGTCTTCAATAGCGCTGTGAGAAAGACAGTTTCTACTTACATCAGCACTTACCTAAACTGGTATTACCTAGCCCAACGGCCTGTTGTATCCCATGGCACATGGTTACAACCAGCTGAAGCTGATAAGGGGCCACAAGCTCTTAGCGACCCTGAGCTCCAGTCCTCACCGGAAGTACTTGGAGACACTTTCCGCCCACCAGATCTGTGTACAGACCTCGGGACGCATTCGCTAGCTTCCAACCCACAATTAGCAGAGCACCGTGAAAGTCCCTTTCTAGCACCTCACACTCCTGACTTCAGCCCCTCTGTGCATAATCTGCTCAGTGAAATTCCTCACCGACATTCTTTCGCATGACAGGTTAACAGACTCAGTTTTGTGATTTTTGGTAAATTCTTGCATTTGTACTTTTTAAAAATTTAAATTTTTTTTTATTTTTTATTTTTAAGGAGTCTCCATGCCCGGTGTGGAGCCCAGTGCAGTGCTTGAATGCACGACCCTGACATTGAGACCTGAGATGAGGTCAAGAGTCAGACGTTTAACTGACTGAGCCACCCAGGCCCCCGCATTTCTATATTTTTGATGACACCATCTGTATGCCCTCCATTACAGAGTTAGACTCCCCTGAGCTGGACCAGGTTCTTTTGGAAGCTGGACCTTCTCTTCCTTCCCGCACCTCTTCCCAGGACTTCTGCCCCAGCTCGGCATCTGCAACGCTCATCACCAGCACACACTGAGCCCTGAAGGCCTATAGCGGGATCCAGGCCTCCTGCACCTGCTGGCTGAACAGCACACAGAAAAAAAAAAAAAAAAAAAAAATCCCCCTAACCACCCTAAATGAAACAAAGTCTCCAGAGAGTTAGGAGGAGCTTGGCCTAACCATCTGTGTTCAGGATAATAGCTAATTCACAGCTTTCCCTGATAAAATTGGCATCCACTTCCTTTGCTCTTGTGTAGCTGAAGGGCCCGTTCATCAGGTGGTTTTTCCAGAACAGAGGAACAGCTTGCCCCAAAGGGCATTTAAATCCCCAGCATTTGCCAAGCAGAAGACTTTTTCCAGCTATCAAATGAGAGTTTTTCCAGCCTTTGCTAGTCCCAGTGGTTTTTTTGTTTTGTTTTTGTTTTTGTTTTTTTAACCTTCCTGCGTATCAGGCAGGGCACACTCTGTTATATCCATGAAGGGTGTAATCCACCACTTTTCGATCAATAGATTTTCCTAGTGCCTTAAAATGGGGTTTTAATTGGCCTACAAAAAGCAAAAGTTTTACATAATACGATCTTGTAAACACCATGAGATCAGGAGACAGATTTGTTCATCTCTCATTTGCACAGAATAATTTCCCCAGAGCCTTGGTAATAGTGGATACCCAACAAATACATTCTGATTGAGGGAATGAAGTCCATTTCTCAGAGGTATTATAGGTTAAGAGAAAGATTTGGGGAGCAGGTACTCAAGGATGCCTGAGATGTGCATATATTTGTGGGAGGAGAGAGAATGGGGAGGAGGAAAGCTGGAGGGAGGGATGGTTGGAGGAGGGGGGCAGAAGGTGGAGGGACTGAGGATGAGAAAGAGCGAGAGGGTGAGAGAGAGGAAGACAGATTTAACAGATAGATAGGCAGATAGACAGGCAGCCAGGTCTTAAAAAGAAACCCTGGTCTAATTTATTAAGACGGAGTATTCTGAGAGGGTGGATCAAAGAGAGATGGATTCAGGTGAGAGGATAAAGAACGAGGTGGGGACCTTTCCACGGTCGTGTGGCCTGAGGCAAAGGACTTCACCTCTCGGACCTCCGTGTGCTCAGCTGCAGAATGAGAATGACTTCAGAGTCTTACTCAGGAGTTCACCCATGCAAAGCACTGATCAGAGTTTAGCACAGCGTAACTCCATACACGAATATGAGCGGCCAGAGAAAGGACCGCGTTTCATCCCATCGACAGCCCCGCTGGGTACGACACATGTCATTTCATGAACCACTACAGCAAGGAGACCATGGGGCCAGCGACCCTGTGACATGACATTTTCACGTCAGTCGCTGGTAAGAAACATTCTGATTTCAGAGACGTTAAAATGTGTGAGAAAATGGGCATGTTAGACCCAGAGAACTAGAATATAAAGATAAATTTCATCTCTTTCTCAGTTATGCTCTCTGGGTCAGTTTTGTGGCTCTGGCAGGCTTTTTTTTTTTTTTAAAGATTTATTTATTTATTACTTGGGAGAGAGAGAGTGTGTGAGCACAGGGAGGGGAAGAGGCAGAGGGAGAGAGAGAACCTCAGGCAGACTCCCTAATGAACGTGGAGCCCAACACGGGACTCGATCTCATAACCCCGAGATCATGACCCAAGCTGAAATCAGGAGTCGGACGCTTAACCGACGGAATTCCCCCCGCCCCCCAGGTGCCCTTCTGGCAGAGACCTTCTTAAACACCCCTCAACTACAGAGTGTAGATCCCAATAGGACCTCTAGCTCCTTCTCACTGTAGAGAGAGCCGAGGACCCTGGGTTCCCTCAGAGGCTGATGCTGGAGAAGTGGAATGGGCACACTTTCTCCTCTGACCCAGACTGAGCCCCTCATCTTCTAGCCACACAGCCTGTGTTTACAAACCTGGTTGGCTCACTGAGTTTTTGGTATTCATCCGAAAGGATTCAGACTTGTCGCATTCAGGAGAGAATCCAGCTTTACAAGACACTCGGAACCTGACCCCACTCTCTGTGATCTTTGGCAACTGCCCAGGGTCTGGAGTTTTAACCTCCCTGGAAAGACATGATTCATGCCCTCCTTCTCAACGCTTGACATCAACCTCCCAGAACCTGCTGATGCCTCTCCGGCAGGAAATCAAAGTGTGTGTGCTTTTCAGAACTGTGCCCTTCTGCCAGAAACCGAGGCTGACGCTGTAGGCCGGGCTCGCCAGCGAGGAGGTGTGAATGGAGGCGTTTTAGCTCCCAAGTCTGACTGGACTTGGAAGGTAAATTCCAAATGTAATGGGTCTGGAGTGTCAAATTCCAACCATGACAAAGTATAGTTATCAACACCTACTTGTGGAAAACTGATGGATTATGTGACAGATAATGTCCAACCTTTTTTGTAAGCATTACCTCATTTATGTTTATTTATTTTTTTTTAAAGATTTTATTTATTTATTTGACCAACGGAGACCACAAGTAGGCAGAGAGGCAGGCAGAGAGAGAGAGGGAAACAGGCTCCCTGCTGAGCAGAGAGCCCAATGCGGGGCTCGATCCCAGGACCCTGAGATCATGGCCTGAGTAGAAAGCAGAGGCCTAACCCACTGAGCCACCCAGGTGCCCCTTGCATTACCTCATTTAAAACTCACACCTCTTGGGGCACCTGGATGGCTCAGTGGGTTAAGCCTCTGCCTTTGGCTCAGGTCATGATCTCAGGGTCCTGAGATCGAGCCCCAAGCTGGGCTCCATGCTCAGTGGAGAGTCTGCTTGACATTCTCTCCTTCTCTCTCTCTCTCTGCTCCTCCCCACTGCACATGCTCTCACGAGCTCTCTCTCTCAAAAATAAATAAATAAATCTAAAAAAACAAAACAAAACCGAACTCCTACCCCTTTAAGTAGCGAATCATCTGTTCCATTCTATAAAGGAATCAAAGCTCAAAGATGCAAAGCTAGAAAGAGCTGGAATGAGGATGTGAGGCCAGGCAGACGACTCTTACCCATGAAGCCCCAGGAGACGATTGGGATAAGAGCGCTGTCTACACACTTAGCAGCAAGGCAGGGTTTTGAAAGGGTTCTGAGCATTTGGGGCCTGAAGAGGACAAGATTCTCCGTCTACCCCCCCGGGATTGCTTTTCCACTCCCGTTGTCTGGGGGTCACCTGGGGTTTGGGCGACCGAGGCTGGGCTCAGCAGGGATGGGCTCAGGTCAGCTTCCATCCACATCTGTTCCTCCTCGGCACGAATGCATTTCAAGTCTCCTTTGCGTCACCTCCTCTAACATCCTATTGGTCGCAGGAGACTGTACGGCCGAACCCAAGGCAAGGGGAGGGATGCCCGGTGCTCCTTGCAGGTGGGCGAGGGAACAAATTTTTGCTGAACGACCGTCTAACAGGCTACATCCTCCTTGTGGGATTTCCTCCTTATGAGTACCATATGATCGATCACCTGGCCGTTTAGAGGGCAGAAACCATTCCCCCCGGCACGAACCCCGGCACCAATTACTGGTGCAAGCTCTCCCATTTCAATTGTCGTCTCCAGCTGTAAGTGGAGCTCCTCCTTTGAATTTTAGATCTCTAAATGGGAAGCCCCTTTCTTACTAAGGAGTCCTCACTCTTGGGGAAGCAATGCTGTCTAGGCTGCTCACCAGCTTAACTACCTGAGGGCCAGGTAGTTGTGCCCAACCGTGACATTGACCGATGGGCCTGTCACACTTGGAGCCTGCCCACTAGGAATCCCTCTAAGCCAGCCTGTGGTCTGGGACAACTCCAGGCAGATGGAGGTGGATTGCTCACTGGGGCTTAACTTGCTGGCTTTAAAAAAAAAAAAAAAAAAAATCCCTCTTAATTGGCTACTCCCTGCAGGTAAGTGCCTCCTCTTGGCTTCTCTGGGGTCCTTTGATGTGCTTCTCTCCGGCTACCCCTGTGGTCCCATGACAATGAGCGACCCACCCTGTTTCCTGATCTGCAAGCAGGTATGCGTTCTTCAAAGAGCTTCTTCATTTTCCTTTTCTCTTCTCCTTTGAGCGTAGTTCAAATATTCAGGTCACTGTGCTTTTGTGCAGCCTCTCTCGGGAATCCAGAGTGACTGTGTGGGACAGTCCTGTGCCCTAGCATTTCCCTCTGGGCGTGGCACTTCCCCTAGATGGCTTCATGGGGCATAGCAGGGACCAGGCACTATTTCCCAGGCGTCATCCTCTCCCCCACTGCTCCACTAGGAGCCCATTTCCATGAGCTGAAATTCCTCTGCAGGTGTTACCCATTAATCCAGGATGAAGAGAAGGGCGTGGCATGAGGTGCTTTCTTTCCCTTGCTGTACAACGAATCAGAGGGATCTCAGCACTGCTGCTTGGCTCTCAAGCTTTGAGAAGCTTCTCCCTTGCTTTCTCCTGTGATGCACGCATCCAGACAGCTGGCCTGGGCCAAGGATGCGTTTGAGCAACGCTCATCATATCATCATCTTTCCACTCGAATCCCTTTGTCCCTAGGACGACTCAGCCTCTGCTGTTGGACTCATGTCCTCGCGCTGGGCCATCTCTTCCCTTAGGGCGAGTTCTCTCCCAGAGTGATGACAGGGGTCATATTCTAGGGTCAGACCCAACCCTTTCTTGTCAATCATGTTCAAATCCATGTTTACAGGATATCATTTTGTTTACAGGAAAATAAGTTACCAATCAATCCCAGGCATGACTGAGGGGAGGGGATGTCAGGGAATCAGAGCTGGAAAGAGACATGCTTCAGCCTGGGCCAGACCCCTTGCACATCCCCGAAGGCCCCATGATTCGTGATTAGATTTCCATTTGGAGTTAACATCTCTCCAACTGCTGAGATCTAAAACGGCCTCTGGCCCAAGCAGCGGGAAGACAGGGAGACGTCAGCATCATTATTAACGCCCTGTATGTAATTTCAAGAGAAAATAGTCAGAAATTGGTGGTGAGGAAGGAGGGGACCACATAAATCAGAATGTCCCTGTCCTTTCCCCCCAGGGGCTATAGTTGGTGACGTCCCTGGATTGAAAGTGTTCCGAGGGCGCCCCTTCTCTAGGGCCACCGGCTTCCTGCCTGCAGAAGCCACGGGGTGCGTTCACAGGAAACCAAGATGATTAGCACAAAACTGAAAAAATATCCCTTCTGAGATAAAAGCAAAACCTGCGATTGCGCTGTACTTGACTAACTCCAATCTGAGAACCACTGACTTTTCACTCATCACTATGTTCTGTTGCAGAACATTCCAGCTCCATCTGGCTGCTGGGCTGTAAATACTGTCCTCTCCTCCTGACCAGACGTCCCCGCGGAGGGCACGGAATTCCAGATGGAAAGCTCGGATGATGGACAGACTGTGTGCCCTTCTCAGGGCCCCGGGGGTCAGGGACATGTGTGGGCACGATGGAAGGAACGCCACGGCCCACGAGTGGAGAGAATTTACAGGAAACCGTGGGTCACCCAAGCCGGCATTTCTCAGAAAGCAGCGCTCGCAGCCAGGAGGCTTGGCATCAGGGCAGGAACAAAAGCTGAGAAAAAGCCATTCCCTTTCGAGTCTCAAACCGTGGTGAGCAAATAATTCCCTTTTCAATTAATTCCCTCCCATCCCCCTGATTCAGTCAAGTAGGAAGTCTCTCTTTGGTGATAACTGGTTTCTAACTTCTAACACCCGCTAATCTGTCCTGATGACACCAGAGGCCACCAAGCCCCAGAGGGGAGATCTTTAGGCCGGCAGTGGTCTTCAGCCAGGGTTCGGGAACTCTCTTGGGGAAATGGTATAGCCTCACCTCTTCCACAGGCGAGTGGTCGAAGCCAGATTGAATGGGGGAGAACAACACTAGGGTGTAAATATTGGGAGTGTGGTTCCCTGGGGGCTGCCAAGAGGTGCACACTGGCTGTATTCTAGTCTGAATCTCTTACTCTACCCAGTAGGGTCAGAGAACCTCTTTGGCATTTTAAGGAATGATGTTTCATGTGTTTCAGATTTTCCTTTCAGCAATACACATCGGCTCAGGCCGACTTTGTGCTGGACCCAGAAATCATTGAGGCACGATCTAATAGAAGGTTGCCAAAATCGAGACCCTCGGCTTGCTCTCTGTCTGGCCCGCACTGGCCCCTGCCTGGAACCAGACACAGAGCTGTATCTCTGGGCTCAGGGCTCATCGGTGGAGGGAAGAAAGTCGGGGGAAGGAAGGGAGAGGGGCTGAGCCCCGCACATGTGGGCTGGCAGCCTTCTGAGTCTACGGAGAGTCACATAGTACTGGTGATGCCAGTGAAATAAGAACAGCTAGGGTTCTAGAGTTCTTCTGACATGCCAGCCTCCATCCCTCGTGTATGATCTGCCTTTTTCTCATTTAGTCCCGGGAGACAGGTGTTCTTCAGAGGAGGAAACCAGGTCACTGGGGTGAGGTGGGTCTCCTGAGGACACGGGGCGATTGAATCATGTAGATAGGATCCCGACTCAAGCTTGTCTGGATCCAAAGGCTGAATCTGTAAATACCTTAATACACCAGGGGGATTTCTTTGAATTTCAGAGCCCACCCCTCAACCCTGGGTTCACGTTGGCCTGATTCAGTCCTCGCTGGGCGCGAGAGGCGGAAACATTAATTTAAAGGCCCCTTCTCTGGGGTCTCAGAGCCCCCTCCCACCTCCATCCCTTGCTGTGGTTATTGTCGGTTTACCTGCTGCTGATCCCGCAAGGACATGGGCTCCCAAGGAGAAGACCACGTCTACTGGGGCCCCAGCCCCCAGCGTAGCCGCGAAAGGCATTCCAGGCACACACCTGCTGAAGGAATGAGTGAGGGAGTGTGCTCAGCTTTGCACTGGGCAGCCTGAGCAGGGAAAACTCAGTGTATCATCCCTTGCTTGCCCTCAAGGAAGCTCAGTTTTAGTGCAGAGCTCTAGAGTAGTAGAAATACTACTACTGGGTCTGGAGACTGAGTTGTGAGTCCCGTCCCAGGGCTACAGGTCAGTTAACAGGCTGTAAGCTCCACATCCCCATCTAGAAAAGGGGACTGGTGTTTCCTGGCCAGCTTTTGTGGGATCCGATATGATAGCAAACAGGAGCATTTACTACCAGCTGGTGAACACATGAACGCGTTAGTGAATGACTGAGCGAGAGAGTGAATGAGCATAACCGGGATCGCCCATGGGCCAAGCTTGCACTGGGCAGAGAGCCAGGGGTTACAGAGTCGAGGGGTAAGACCTTGACACCAAAAGTCAGACTATACAGGTCTAAATCCCAGCTCTGCCACTTGCTTGCTGAATGACGCTCTCCAGCTCTGTTTCTTCCTTGGTAGAACGAAAACTATGAGAGCACTAGCTTCTCAGCCTGCCGTAAGCATCAGCTGTCGTTGGAGAACCCGGGCAGTGGGGAGGCAGCCCTGAGCCCCTGTTTCCCTGCCCCCAGGGACGCTGGCCTTGAGAGGCTGTGAATGCCCCTGTCAGTGGCAGCTCCTAATTCTGGAAGGTCTCCAAGCATGACTCAGACCTCGCAGAGAGAATCTGCAAATGAGGCCTCCCGTAGATCACAGCTGACCACTCCAATCAGCCGCCTTGTGTTGCTTTCAGCTCCAGTAAAGCCAGGCCCTGTCGCCCGACCCACGACTTCATCCCCTCTCCGTGATCAGTGACCCTGGAAGGGAAATGGCTCTGGGGCTAATGTTCTGAGACCCGTGTCCCTGCTGTCTCTGTAACTGAGTTGTGAAGAACTCAGGAGTCCCCACGCCACTGTGAGTCCCCCCTCGGCCTCCCCATCCACTTGGACTTCGATTTAATAAAAATAGCATCCTCCCGGGCTCCCTCCAAGGCCGGAGACAGGCAGGAGCCCTCCAAAGTTTAAACCAGGCCAGCTCTTAATTAGTCGGCAACATCAATATCACTTTTTCCCCGTGATTTGCATTTCAAAGTAAATTCCACATCTTGGGTTGTCAGCATCCAGGAGCCTGGCAGAAGGTTATTCCGCGCAGCAGAAAAAAAATCCCACCACGGAGTGCCTGGGATTTCAGAAACTCAGCAACTTCGCCAAGGCTTCTTCCCTCCACTGCTGGTTTCGTGCCAATGGCCCCGATCGACTCCATTTTACCCCGTTCCGTCTGTGGGGCTGATCTGCCCCCTCCGAGGCCCTGAGGTGCCTACAACTTTGAGTTGTACATGGAGGGCCAACTCCCCTAGCAGATGTGTTTGTCTAGACCAAAAAGAAAAAAATAATGTACACAAAAATCTCCATTTCTGGCTTCTCCTGGAAAATGCAAGATGAGGCCACACCCAGCTGGCAGCACCTGCTGCCTTTGGATGGGCAGGGACTCTCCAATGTGTCACAGTTCTCACCAGTGCCTACTGTCCCATGCCTGGCTGTCCCACTGCTATGCCCCTGGCCCCTGTGAAAACTCAAGTTTTTGTCACTTCTTATACGGGCTGGATTGAAGGAGGCAGGACTGGTTACAAGAGGTATTGGAGGGAGAGGCAGGAAATTATCAGTGGCCCCTAGACCTTTCTGAAGTAAGACCCAAAGGGTTGCTCCTCGAGAAGAGGAAGAGGATGAAGATGGGGTGAAAAAAGTCTCTTGGGATATGAAGGAAAAGCCTGGCAGAGGGACGGGACATGCTCAAGTTGTCCCCTGACCCTGTGCCACCCCCACCTCTCTCTCCCTCCAGCTCAGACCTGGTGAGAATCTCCAAGAGTGGGGATAGGGTAGAATGCCCACCTGGATGAGTGATGGGATAAATGGGTCCTGCCGGGATCTGTCATGAACCTGATGGGTCACTCACCAGGGACAAGTTTCTTTGGGCTTTGGTTTCCACTTCTAGAAAATGAAGTCATTGCCTTGGGTTACTGACCTCTGAGTTTCCTGCCCAGCTACTTGTCATTTGTCCCAAGATGGAGGTTGAGTGACCAGAGGGTCTCTGAGCCTTGGGGAGGGACAGAGTGACCCTTCCCAGTGGATTTAAACACTTCTCCCTCCCATAGTCTCCATCACCTGCTTCCATTTCTAAATCTTAGGGAAAGGGCTTGGCTTATCATGCAGCTTCAAGTCAAGCTCCAGGCCCCTGGTTTCAGGAGAACTCTGCCCCTAAGCCCCTCCCAAAGAGAAATCCTGGCATTAACACTGACCCCCTGCTGAGGGCTTAGACCTCTCCCTGTCCTTCACCCTCCCCGTCTACAAACAATTCTTCACTTTTCATGCCACACACTTGTACTACATGTGTTTTCAGTGCCTTCTCTGTGCCAGGTCCTAGGGCTTTGGTGTCTAAGGAGAGTGTAGAGAGAATTCTGTTGCTGATGGACCCCACCCCCAACTCTGTGTTCTGCCACCCCCACCCACCCCGCACTCCCCATAGGCAGAGGAGAGGACGGAGGTAATGATCACGTATGGAGTACTTGGTGCATGCTGTGTGTTTGACCGGTTCATTCTTCCATCGACTTTCCACAACAGATCGACATAGATGTATTACCATCCCCATTTTGCAGATGAGGAAAGTAAGGCTCAGGGAGGTAAAGCCTCTTAACTGAATGTCACTTTGCTACCAAACAGTAGGAAATGAGTCTGTCTCCAAGGTCCTTGCTCTTGGGCAGTAAATGGCACTGGCTTCCATTATAGTAAACGAACTAACTACCTAATATCAGAATGGTAAGAATCATTGTTTCTCTCTGGTTCCACCATGCTTGGAACAGAAGAATATTTATGACATTGACCGTTCATTTTTTTTTAGAGTAATCTCTACACCTATTATAGGGCTTGAACTCATAAACCCAAGATCCAGAGTTGCACGCTCTACTGACTGAACCAGCCATGCGCCCCTCACACTGACTGTTTATAAATCACTTGCAACTCCTTAAGCGAAAAATGGGCATTTATTCATCGACGAATCCCTAGAACTCAGTAAAAAGTCCAGGACATAGTATGTGCTTCAACCAAGTTGGATGAGGGGCACCTGACTATCAGCTGGTGGAACATGTGGATCTTGATCTCAGGGTTGTGAGTGTGAGCCTCACATTGGGTGTTGAGATTACTTAAAAAAAAAAAAAATCTAAAAAATAAACCCCAAAACCAAGTTGAATGAATTAAGTTGGATTTAATCTAACTGAATGGAGTCAATGGAATCAAATGGGATTGAATGGAATGAAATTGAATTGAATTGCATTGAATCAAACTCTTGCCAAGTAGGGGGAGACTGAGATCATAGAGCAGAGAAGCCTGAGAAAATGCTACAGCCTTTTGCATATTGGACCTATAATCAGCCAGGATTCTTTTGAGTTGCAAGTGGTAGAGAGCCAACCCAAAATGACTTCAACAAAAATTGGAATGTACTGGCTCATGAAATTGGAAATTCCAGACTGACCTTTGGGACTCAGATGTAGTTGGATCCAGGGAACTCTGAGTCTTTGTCTCTCTTCTATGTTTGGCTCTCACGATGCAATGAGAGACAACCATTGGCAACACTGGATTCACACTGTCCGTTTTAAGCTGTCTCAGTGGGAAACCTGTCTTTCCCAAGAACTCCATTAGAAAAATTCTAGGAAGGGCTCTGGTTGGCCAGTCTGGCTCCTGAACTCCCCATCAAACCAATTACTGCGGTCAGAAGGAGGAGATAGTCTGATTAGGTATACATGGCTACATGTCCACAGTTGTGGCTAGCCAGAGTGGGGGTCAGCCCAGCCAAGCCCCATGAAATCCACTCCTCACAACCCCAGAAAGACGAGTTTAGACTCCAGGAGAAGAAAGCTTGGAAGCCTCCAGCAGGAACACATCTCAGAATTTCACTTTTCAGACCTTTCCCACAGATGTAGGTGACCCCACTGAACACCCCTTTTCCAGGACCTACTTGAAATACAGACCCCACCTTTCCTGGGGCTTGCTGAGTGCATCTGTCTTTGGTCACTTCCTTCTATCTAGGGATGTCATGACTGTGTTAAACTGACTCTGAATAGAGACAGAGCTGTGAAGCCCCTCCCACCCAGAGCAGGTGCCAAAGGAAAATGATTTATTCTCATTCATCTAGAGGCCCAAATTGGGACATTGCCTCAGTTACAATTCTTCAGAGGAGGGAAGAAAGGAGGGGTATGTTTCTTTATGCCTCTCTGGAAGCCAGTGGCCATGGTTGGGAAACTGCCTTTGGATTTTTCCAGAATTCTTTCCCTAGTTCACAAACATCCATTCTGAGGACCTTCACAATCAGTGAGGGTTCCTGACACTCTTCTACACAGCTGTGGGCCTGCCGGTGGACACAAATTCTCTGAGAGGAGCTCTGTCCAAAAATAACAAAGCTTTAAAAATTTAGGTGTGATGGAGGAAAAATATGTTAATATTCGATGTTTACATCTTTTAACCCTCTTCCACCTGCCAGGGATAATTATGTGGTTGCCTATTTAGCGTTCCCTCTTTTACCTTACACCAGTAGAAAGAATTCTGTGTTAACCATCTGGGTTCCTGAGCTTTTATGGTGCAAAATTGGGTATAAAAAGAACTGGATGAATGAGAACAGGGGATTCTCAGCTTGCTAGAGAAAAAATAAAGATGGAAGGAAATGGAGAGGAGGAGGAGAGGCAAGATCCCAAGGTGGTTGAGTGTCAGTGGAAAGGGAGTGGTTCAGAGGTAAACGTCAGGAAAACCATGAGGATGCAAGAAAATAAAAATGGGGAAAGAGGGCTTTTTGAGGGTTGCTAAGGATTGTGAAATCAAGTCTTCTTTGATGTTCTCTGAGAAGCTCCAATAAAGATTTTTTAACAAGATTATTTATTTATTTATTTGGCAGAGAATGAGATCACAGGTAGGCAGAGAGGCAGGCAGAGAGAGAGGGGGAACCAGGCTCCCCGCTGAGCAGAGAGCCCGATGCGGGGCTCGATCCCAGGACCCTGAGATCATGACCTGAGCCGAAAGCAGAGGCTTTAACCCACTGAGCCACCCAGGTGCCCCTCCAATAAAGATTTATATTGCTTCCAGCATATATAGAAAGATATAGATAGATAGGTAGATCGATAGGTAGATAGATAGATTGATAGATTGATTGATTTCAGGATTATATATAGTATTCCCCTGTACATCTGTTTATGTAACCAGTTCCCCATTGGTGGAAATTTGGGTTCTTTTCCATTTGTTGATATTATAAATAACACCATGAACATCCTTGTAACTAAATCTTTGTACGCATCCAAGATAATTTCCTTGGGATTACTCATTGGGTCCTAAGTCATGGCCTAAATCATATAAAAAGCCAAGGCCTGAGGGATTCAGCCCAGTATATCCTAAGAAGGTGACTCCATGAAATCTATTTAACCTGAGCCTCAGTTTTCTTATCTGGGAAATTCCTCAGTTACAGGGCTGCTATGAGGAACAAATAAGATAATATGTAAAAATTGCTTTGGGAATCTGAAACAAGTTCTACAGGCACAAGCATCTCTTCTCCCCACTTCCCTGCATTATTTGGATGCTCAAACTATGTTCGCAAATTGTCTTGATGAAAATAGAAATGAAATGTGTATTTTAAAGTCTGCATCATGTATTTGCATTCTCTATTAAAAAATTTATCTGAAAAAAATCATGCACCTTCTCAATCTCCACCAAATTCTCCTGTTTTATTCTCATTAAAGCCCTTGTCACTATCTGTTTTTTTTTTAATTTTTATTTAGCTGATTTTTTATCTTCACTCTAGAATTTTGTGAGGTCTCAGAGAGCAGGCACTTGTTTAGTCATATTCTCTGCGATGTCCCCAGGGCCTAGCACACACCTGGCACATGTTCCATAAATATTTGGTGATGTATGTGCAGAGAGAGAGGGATTGAGAGAGAGGTGTATGGAGAGATGGATGAAGGGAGGGATGGAGGGTTGGAGAGATGGACAGATGGATGGAGAGATGGATGGAAGGATATGGTGAGATGGATGGAGGGATGGAGGGAGGGAGGAATGGAGGGAGGGATGGAGAGAGGGATATGGAGGGATGGAGAGATGGAGAGAAGGATGAGATATGGTCATGGAGAAATGGAAAGATGGATGGAGGGAGAGAGGGAAGGAGGGAGAGAGGGAGGGATGGAGGAATGGATGGACAGATGGAGAAAGGGAAGAACTCCACAGACCAAGTTCTTAACTACCTCCCTGACCTTCATATTTCCTTTTCTCTTGCTCTCTTATCGTCTTTCACATCCCATCTTCTTCTCCCACCCTTTCCATGCTCTGCAGGTTAATTAGGCAGAAGAGTTCAGACCAGAGACCTGTATACTGCCCCTGTCTTCACTGCTATTCTGGGTTTGAGGTCTGGTCCCAGTTTCTGAGATCATGGGCCAATCTGCCCCGACCTTCTCACTCCATGTGTCCACTTGGGGCTGCCCAGCAGCCTCTGCTGCTCCAGTCCCTGCCCCCTGGAACAGAAACCCTAAGAGTCAGGCCAGTACCTCTCCCACTGAGAAGCTCCCTCACCCCTCACCATGAGGGCCTCTAGATTCAGAGATGTGGGAGGCAGAGGGGAAGGATAGTGAAATTGAGGATGCTTTCGAGACCTCAGCAATGGCTGGGCTGCTACTGGAGATGGCATTCTCTTTCCTCTTAGGCTCCAAGGACTCTTCTAGGAATATTGGTTTTGCCATCTGCAGGAAGCTGGCAGCAAGAAAGGGGCACAGAAGGCTCCCAAAGGACAGGGCCAATAGGCAGCTACTTTCCAAGTGAGTCCAGTTCCTCCAGGCCAGCCCAGAGTCACCTGAAGGAGGGACTTTTCTTGCTCTTGAAGAGGAGCAGACTGTAACTGCCCCCCACAATGTAGTCTATTTCAGGTTGTGTTAAAAAGAGAAGCATAGGCCCAAAATGGCATCATTTATGTTAAGGCCCCACATCAGCAAACCAAGATTTAATACCTGACCCGCAGTTTCAGTTTTATAGGAATGTGACCTTTGACCAGTCCATCTGGAATTTCCCGGTCAGTACTGGGATCATCCCAGTACTCTTCCCCTACTGTTCCCCTTAGGAGGGCAACCTTACCTAAAACAATGCATTCTTTGCTACTATTTTCCTATCAGCCTTTATAAACCCATCCTTTCCTACAGCTCAGCGGAGCTCCTTTCTGTTTGCTGGATGGGATGCTGCCTGAATCAGGAAAGCCCATTAGATCTTCAAATGTACTCAGTTGAATTTTTGTTATTTAACACTTGATTATTTTTAAAAAACAGTGGACATAGGAAAAGTTCTGAAAACCGAGTAGAGTAGACGTTATTCTTCCATGGGTGACATCAACATTGACAAGGGAAATCTCTCTGTAAGGGTGTCTCCCTCTCAGTACCAGAAGGAGAAAGGTGACTCAGAATCTCTAGAAACTCCTATCAATGGAGAAAGCAGGGATTTAAATCTTCACAACCACCTCACCCTTGTTTACTGTGTCTTTTCTGGTCACCTCCCATAACGGGCCTTCCTCCCCTCACCATTTTATGTTTAGTGGGAGATGTTATTTAAGGTGGTGGCTTGGGCCACTGGGGGGAGTTACTTAGCTCTCCTAGGTCTCTCCCTTGTATATAGGAGGTATGTATGTTATTAAACTTCTGTGTTTTTAAATTTTTAAAATTTACATTCAATTTAGTTAACATATAGTGTATTATTCGTTTCAAGGGTAGAGTTCAGTGATTCATCAGTTGCATGTAACACCCAGTGCTCATTACATCACATGCCCTCCTTCATGCCCATCACCCAGTTACCCCATCCCTCTGCCCACCTCCCCTTTGGTCACCCTCAGCTTATTTTCTATAGTTAAGAGTCTCTTATGGTTTGTCTCCCTCTCTGTTTTCATCTTATTTCATTTTTCCTTCCCTCCCTCTATATTCATCTGTTTTGTTTCTTAAATTCCACATATGAGTGAAATTATATGGTATTTGCCTTTCTCTGACTGACTGACTTCACTTAGCATAATACCTCTAGTTTCATCCACATTGTTGTAAATGGCAAGATTTCATTCTTTTTGATGGCTGAGTAATATTCCTTTACACACACACACACACACACACACACACACACACACACACCCATCTTCTTTATCCATTCATCCATTGGTGGACATCTGGGCTCTTTCCATGTTTTGGCTGTTGTGGATATTCCTGCTATAAACACTGGGTTTTGTTTTTCTCCTGGTAATCTGTCTTTCATTACAGTGGGCATCTCAGCCAAGAACCTAGAAGGGTAGAGGGAAAATTATGGTTCCTCCTCCACATTCTCTCCAAGTGTCTCTCCACTCCACTTTCTCATTCTCCTCTCTCATCTCTTATTATCTCTGATCTCTGTTCTCTATTGTCCCCTGTCTTCCCATGTCTTTCCCATCTCACGTTCTCTTCCACAAGGTGGTACAATGTGGCCCAACAGTCTGAGAAACCTCCAGGTCAGGGAACACTCTCCCCCAGCATCTTGGCGAGACCACCTCACTAAAGAGTCCAGTGTCAGCCCACTGTGTTCCTTAGACAATCACAAATGGACGGGGGATCTGTGAATCCTGTCTCCCTATATAATACATATATTTTTCCAGGGAAAGGCTCATTAACATTTCTCAATTTACCAAAGGAGACCATGGAAGAAACCTACAGTCAGGTTTAACAGACTTTGATGAATTAATGAGTGACTTGGGATAAGTGACCTTACCCCAACCATGGCCCAGTTTCCTCTTCTGTAAATTAGCAGTAATGACTTTCAAACTCTACTTTTCATAGCCCCAAGCTTCTGGGTATCTGTTCAGATGAGAGGATGGATCTGGGGCCCAGGAGTCCACATCCCCAATTCTGCTTCCTCCTCAGGGACCCTGTATCCATCTGAAGTGCATACATGGGACTGCCAGGACAGGTTTCCATGGCACAAATGATTCTAAAACTTTACAAAAATGCAGAGGTGTTTAGTACTGATATCTGCAATTTCCTTTGAAATACATCATAAATGGGAGACATGATAATGCAAGCACAGTATGGTGCTAATGGTAGATTCTAGGTGGTGAGTTTATGCCTGGTGGTTAATTGATTTCTCTTCTCCTTTCCTGAGACTCCTGACTCAGAGAGAAATAACAAAAAGGATGCATCTGGCTCCAGGCACATTGGGGGATCCAAGTGTGGCTGGAATGCAAACAAACACGGTGACTAAAGTGGTCACAAAAAAACAGAATTTCCACCACCAAGACCTCCTAGGGTCAAGAGACAGTGTCCAATGAGATATCCATCCCTTGAGCCATCAGCTCATATCTGGACCAGGACAGACAGCTCGGTGGGTCTGTAGGACCCAACCATTGATCTTATTCTCTCTCCTGTGCTCCTCCACTTGGATAGGAAGGCTGCTTTCCATGCATGATTCCATGCTCCCTGGCTCCCACGCCACCTCCATTGGTGACAACCACATAATCATGACAATAACGTTGCAGCTAGTTGTTACAACCGTGAGCGGTAACCCTCTCCAGAGACACTCAACTATTTCATCCTCTGAACACTCCATCAGCCAGATATTATTGCTTTATCAAATTCACACCATTTACTACTCATTGTGTGATCTGGGCAACTTAGCTAGCCCCACTGAGCCTCAGTTTCCCCATCTGCAAAATGGGAATCATGAAGACACCAGCCTCACGGGGCTGTTGGGGGATTTTCCCATAAATGCAAAGGGCTTGGCCCAAAGCCTGGCTCATGGAGGTAGAAGCTGGCTTTTTAGAGAGGTTAAGTGACTTGTTCAGGGACACAGAGCCAGCATTAGGACCCTGGTTTTCCTGCTCTTAAAACAAGTGCTCTTAGTTAGTATGCTATCCTAAAAAATCAGAGCTCTCTGCAGCTGAAAGCACCAGGGGAAAATCTTTGCCTTCCCTTAATTAGATTAAAAGATCCATCATGAGCATGTAAACCAGCGAGCCATAATCCACGGACGCTGTTGCATTTTAAACAGAAATTCAGAGCAAGCGGTTCAGATGGGACTGAGCAGCTGGTGGCTGCTGATGGCACACACTGTATCGTTAACCAGCAAATCATTCCTTCCTCTGGGGAGAGTGAGGGCTGATGGGCATTTGCAGCAAGGTGGTCAGGACTGGGCTAGAGGCTTAGTAAGACCCCCCCTCCAAGCTGGTGAGCCCCTTTGTGTGTTACGTGCAAACAACATCTCTTAATGTTCAATCTGACTTTGAAAGCAGGGGAAAAAAAAGGTCATTCTCTCAGCTCCATGCTTCCCAAAGCTGGCTGAGTATCACATCACCTAGAGACTTGACAAAAATGGACATTGGCCCCATCATCAGATCTAGTGATTCAAATGCTTTAGTATAGGGTCTGAAGATCAATATTTCCAGGGCATCATCACAAAACATTTCTGAAATAGCAGAAAACCACCACATTGTGTCCTTGAATTCCCACAATGTTTCTAAGAGTTTGGGATTTATAAACCTATTTTGTTGATGAGGTACTGAGACTTGGAGAGGCTGAGCAAATTTGTTCAAGGCCACACAATTAGTATATCAGGATTCGTTCTACCCTGAGGAAGAGAGAACTAAAAATTTAAAGATAGCTTAAACACAATGGAAGTGTCTTTCTCACTCACAGAATCAAAAACCGCAGTGAAGGAGTTCAGAGGCTTGGGTTCCTTCTAGCTTGTTGCTCTGCCACCACAACACGAGGCTTCCTCCTCATGGTTCAGAATAGTTGCTCTAGCTCCAGTCATCACACCCACTTTCTAGCTTCCAGGAAGAAGGAAAAGGAAGTTAGTTACCACTGAGGAGCTTCAGTTGCTCATCACATGTGGGTAGGTGGGAAAGGGTACAGCATGAGGTTAGGGAATTGATGGAAAAGCAGGGCATGGCTTGTTTTGTTCTGTAAGCCTTCTATAAAGAGTCATTTTTACAGACAAGTATTTATTTTGGGATTTAGTCATTTAATATGCAAAATAGCATTTTAGATTTTTATGGCCCTTTGAAAAGACATGTGCGTTCATTATAGGAAAACTTTAAAATATCATTGGGCACTAAGAATGAAAGAGAACCTCCTCTATCATCCATATCCTACAATAATGACCCTGTTTTGATCTTTTATCCTTTTCATTATTTATAATGATGTATATTATACATGAAAACTTTTTTTGATGCAAACATGGGATCATAAGATGTCTACTGTTTTATAGCCTGATTAAAAAATAAAATAAAATGTGAACATGATAAAAAAAAAAAAAAGGTGTTTCCTAGGAGTTTAAGTAAGGCACCAGTGGCTCTTACATCTGGTAGCCATAACCATACTCACATGGCTCTGTCCAGCTACAAGGGAGATTGGGAAATATGGTTCTTATTCCCCATTTCAAAATCGAGAGTAGGAATTTCAACTACTGAACGGCTGGTGTCTTGGATTTCTCATCTTAATCTTAATAACCCTCAAGGAGGCAGGTGCTATCATCCCAGCTTTGGCCACGAAGAAACTGACACTCAGAAGAGTTAGTAGCTTGTTCCAAGCTCCCCCATGGCAGAATTAGGGTTTAAACTCGGATGGGCGGACTCTAAATTCTATAACTTTCCCTTCCAGAGGTACACTGTAACACCAGAAGAAGGCAGCAGGGGAACCCATGTTCAAACGAGACTTCCCCAAGGGAAAGACAGCTTCTTCCATAGGTGCATCTGGGGGAAAAGTCATGGCTTCCCTATCACCTGGGCTCAGGACGTCAAGGAAGCAGGCTGGTCTGCAATGGGAACCAACGCCTGGCAAGAACCGGGGGAACGCCAAGATGCCATGTGTTGTGCCCCCATCTCCCTCCTCCCCCACAGCCCCCTGGACACACAGTCTTGGCGGCTGTGGTCGGAGGTACCCTCTGCCTTTCTCCGCCCCTCCCCCACACCCAGGGCTACTGCTCATGCGGTATGATCTCATCAACCTGAAAATAAGCAGCCTCAATAAGAAGCTAATGAGCATTTGTTTTAATCTAGGGAGCTCAGATTTGGGTAGATCCCTGAACAGTGCTCCCACTTGGAGGGTGGAGGCGGGAAGTTTTTATGAGGGAAAGGAAGAGGGTCTGTGATCATAGGTGTTCAGATCATACTCGTTGATCCACTCCTCTTCTGGTGTTAGCGAGCAAAAAAGATTCCTGCGCGCATTAGTGAACTGTTCCGTCTTTTCAGAGTCTGCAGCCAACAGTGTTATGATCAGGATATCCACGGTCCTGTTTGCTTTTTTTTTTTTTTTTAAGATTTTATTTATTTATTTGAGAGAAGGAACACGTGCAGGGGGGAGAGCCGAGGGAGAAGCTGAGTCCCAGCACCATGGCCTGAGCGGAAATCAAGACTGAGGGGGTTAACCATTGGAGCCACCCAGGCGCCCCTGTCCTGTTGACTTTTATGAACATTTGTCATTTTGTCATTTTGCCCAGTCCAGAGCTTCTGGCGCTGTTCAGAAAAGGCAGGTAAGACAGGCTCTCTACAGTGGCCTCTCGGTCTCCCTTTCCAAAAAGGGCTCCAGTCACATCAAGTTTTCATACTCTGAAGTGGCTGTCCCTGTATTGTCTGTGACAGAGATAATCCCCCGCCCCTGCCCAAATCGAATGCTTCTCCATGGATATCAAGACCTTCTGCTCCCTTGCAAGGGACATTCCTTCCCTCAGACAACCCCGGCTGCTGGCTTATGAAAGACGTTTTCAGCTTTTCTCCTTCACCTCTCCCTCCTCCTTCTCCATACAGTGGACTGCATGACACATATTCCCAGGGCATTTGACTTGTCACCTGCTTCCACAAAAGGCAAAGGGAGAGACCGAAAAGACAGGCATTGTTGTCTAGCACAGGGCTGTGCAAATGTTGTCTGTAAAAGATCAGATCGAAGATATCTGAGGCTTTCTGGGCCACAAAGACTACTCGACTCTGCCATTGCAGCTAAACAACCATAGATAATATGTCCATGAAGGACTGTGTTCTGATAAAACTCTCTTTACAAAATCAGGAGAAGGCCTGGTTTTAACCATGGGCCAGCGTTTGCTAACCTGTGGCCTAATGGATACATGCACAGATTGGTATCCATCAACACCTCCTGCTAATCCCGTCTTCTGGGGTGCATGGGAATTGTCTGCCTAATCTTCTTGGGCTTCAGTTTTCTCATTTCTCAGATGGGAATAAATAGATCTGCCACCTGCAATCATTGTAATAAAGTCTCTTCTCCCCCAGACAGGCCAAACTTATTCTGGCCTCAGGGCCTTTGCACTTGCCTTGGTAGCCTTTCTACCCCTGAGGGCCCCTCCTTCCAGCAATTGCATGCTGGCTCCATTTCATCACTGAGTCTCTTAACTCACCCTCTCGGAGGCTTCCCTGGCACCCCCTGCACAAAGCAGTGAATCTCCCAGGCAGACACATAGCAGGTACGGAAGTTGACTTGTTTAAGGTACGTTGATTCTTGTTTGGATGATGAAAGTTTGGATTTTTGCAGCCCAGGTATTTCCCGCACTGGGAATACTACCTTGTCCCCTTTCCCACAATCTTCAGGACAGGTCACATGTGTGATCCAAAACTCAAGGCAAGAAGAACCAATACCCCCTTTTCCAGTGTGTACTTTTCAACCCTGGGCACTTCCTCCATCAACTGGAATGACTGCCTGGACTGGCAGATAAAAGAAAACAAAGGAGTGATCTTTGAGGTCCTTCAGACCCGTCCCCACCTGCTGATGGGCCTTCATGAGTCACCCAGAATTTTCCATCTAGATTTATGAAATCCATTTTCCCTGAGACAGACTAAGCAGTTTATAGAAAACCAATATCATTAGGTTAATGATTCCCCATAAATTATTACCCAGGCAGCATAGTTAATCCCACAGATGGAGCATTAATGGTGGAGGTCAGTTGCTGGCTTTTCAGAGTTGCCTGGCATGACCTTGGCTCAGGCAGATGGCATACCCTAAGAAAGGTTTGCATCCTCCAAATCCTGGGTTGAATCCCCTCTCTGTAATAATCTTCCATCAGCCTCTTCAGAGCCCCCACTGCAGCCTGGGTGCAACGCCCCAAATGAGCATCACGGAATAGGAATGATTTTCTGTCTTGTTCTATCCTCGGCCATGACTTTTCATTTCCCACTAATGTCTGATTTATTTATCTGTTTATGAAGCGACCCGTTTGGCTTGAAGCGACAGCAATAGGCATTTGATCAAATAGAGCTGCAAATCTCATCTTCCACCATCCTGAATTTTTATTCCATCATTACTTAACAAAATAGAATTAAGTTGGGGAGAAAGCGGCTCCTGCATTATGCATTGGCCTCATTTCATTGGTCTTTATGTTCTCTCTTGGGACTGCAGTGTTTTCATGTTACCCAGCGTTCCCTGAGGGAGGCAGAGCCCATCTCCAGTGACTGAGGACTGTCCCTCTCCACTCTGATTTGGGTTCAGAAAGATGGTGGAGATGTCCAAGGGAAATGGATTTCACAAGCATCTGATTGTCTTCAACCAAGGTTGTTCCCATGGAGCAGTACTCTAGGATGGTTTGCCATAGACTAACTGAGCTCCCCCAATTCTAGCCTCTTTAGAACCAAGACTGTGTTTTCCCAGTTCGTCCCATAGGCTCAGCTCTTCCTCACCCAAGCGGGTGTGGAGTTGCATAGAACAGACAATATCAGTATCATCATCATTATCAGAATTATCAGAAACTGATTATCAAAGTTCTGGCCAGGTGCCAGACACTTTATTAAGGGTTTTTACAGATCTATCCCCATTCTATAGATGAGAAAACCGAACAAGAGACAACTAGCATTCAGTTCTCATCTACCTCACACCTGAGCCAGGTTTTAAACAACTGTAGGATCTGGCCTCATGAAGAGCTGTTTCCTCTTTTTTTTTAAGAGTTATTAATTAATTAATTAATTAATTTAGAGGGAGCGAGCATGAATGGGGGAGGGGCTAAGGAAGAGGGAACAGCAGACTCCCTGATGAGCAGGGAGCCCCATGTGGGGCTCAATCCCAGGATCCTGGGACCATGACTCAAGCCGAAGACAGACGCTTAACAGACTGAGCCACCCAGGTGCCCGAGCTGCTTCCTTTCTTTCCAAGGGGAAGGGCAAGTAATTGATATCTACTGGGCACCTCTGTGCTAGGCACCGATCTGTATTATCTTGTTTAATTCTTAAAGTCCCCCGTGACATATGCATTAATCCATCTTACAAGCAGGAAAACTGGGGCTTAAAAATCTGAAGATAATCTGATTCTAAATCTAGGATAGCAATGATATCCAGTCAAATAAGGGGTCTTTGAAGGAAAGGTATCTCTATAGCAGAAGACCAGGTCCTGAGATGGGCTTCAGGGCTCTCACAAGTCTCACTATGTGCATGGGTGCATGGGAATATTTCCTAAGGAAAGCTCCATAACTCTGATCAGACACTTGACAGGGTTCAAACCCAAAATAAGAGATAACTGGTCTAGAAGATGGGAAGCTACATGGAATACAGCTTTATTTTTATTTATTTTTATTTTTAAGTAATTAATCTCCACACCCAACATGGGGCTGCCCAACCCTGAGATAAAGAGTTGCACTGGCAGAGTCAGCCAGGCGCCCCCAGAACAGGACTTTAAGTCCTTGTTGACTCTAGGGAACCGGCCACCAGCACACATAGTTTCAGTACTGAGTCTGCATGGATGCCATGAAAGATACAAAGACCGAGATCCATTTGTCCAAGGAGGCAAATAACAGGAGGAACAAGGTGAGGTCTGGTCACTTCCCTGCTTAAAGCCCTCCAACTGGTTTTCCAGCCCACTAAGAGAATCCAGACTTTTCACTGTGACCCACAAACAAAGTTCATAGCTGGTTTCTTCTCATCCTTCCAGACACAGAATGAAGGTCACTTCACAGAGACCCTCCTTAAACTCATGTGATTCTAGCATATGTTGGCATCCCTTTTAGTTCCTGTCACAGTCCGTGATCATTTTGTCTGTGTGGTTACTTACTCCTTGTCTCCCTAGCTAGAAGAAAGCTCCTGGGGCCTGGGCTTGCCCAACCTGTTCTCCATCTGTAGGACCTGCTACAGTGCCTGGCCCAGAGTCAGTAACCAATGATATCAAATAAATGAATGGGCATGTCGCTTACCCCCTCTGAGTCTCAGTTTCATCACGCATAAAATGAAGGCTTAGACTATGGGTGGTTTCCAAATTATGTTCTCCAGTTCTCATATGCCTCCCCCAAGTGCCTCAAGACCCCATAGAGGGGGAAAGAAAGGTATACATGGTGATGTTCCTAGTCTCCTAGACATACCCCATCTATGTATTTTAAATATTGCCACTTGCAATAGGATTTCATTGGAATGAAAAAGAATTCTTTAGCTCAAAGATAGAGTTTTATACAGTTGTATAATGAGCATCTTTCTAGCTCTAAAGTCTATGACCTGTGACTATCAGCCACTATGAGAGTCATGGAGAAGGAGCCATGGGAGAGGAGGCAGGTGCCACCTGGCTAGGCCATCAGGATGACCTGACCAAGGAAGGACTTGAGTCAGACCTTGAAGGACAAGTTGAGAAAACCGGAATAGGCAGGCATGGTGTTCCGAACCATGGCAGTGAACAGCATGTAGAAGAGCCATTAAACAAGCGAAAATAGTTCTAAGACCGTGGTTTCGAAGGATGGTTCCTAGATCAGCAGCATCGGCCTCGCCTGGAGCTTGTTAGAAATGCAAATTCTCGAGCTCCACCCCAGATCTACTCAACCAGAAACTCCGGGCACTAGGGCCCAGAAATCTGTATTTCAGTAAGTCCTCTGGTTGATTTTATGTATCCTCAAGTTCCAAGGTCATCAGGGTAAGGCAAGAAGGGTGACAAGTCTTCCCAAATCCAGCTACAGAGCAATCATGACACAATCCTGGAGGATAACTTGCTTCATCTTAATTTTCTCAGCCCTGGCTGCCTATTACAATCACCTGGAAGGATTTTCAAATGCCTAATTCCCCAGGCTCCATGAAGAGCAATTAAACGAGGGAGGGGACCAAGGCTTCTGTGTCTCTTTAAACCTCCTCTTGCAATTCCACTGTTGAGCTATGGTTAAGAAGCATGGCATCTGTATTCTTTTCTGCAGAGCTGGTGGCCAGGGTAGCCGGGACTCAGTACACCTAGAAATTCTGCATGATAATTAACTTCCTGGGGTTCCTCGAGATCTGCCGCAGAGAGGCAGAGAGGTTGATGGTGGTACTGGCTCGGGGACAGGGAATTAATGTATTTCAAAAGGGAGGATGCGTTGAGTTAATTAAGTGTGGTAAATGTACCACATAAGTAGTTCTGTGTGAGAGAGAGAGAATGAGAGGGCTTAGGAGGAGAGTTGAGGTATAATCATGTGGTTGTATAAGTTATCTCTTGTTGCTAGAAATAGAATGTATTGGATTGGTAGAATTAGATGAAAAGTCTTAATGATAAAGAATAGACTGAACACCCAGGACATCCCAAGAGAAAGGGTGTTGAGTGGAATTTGGGAGGATGTGATGCAGAAGACAAGGAAAGGTCACACGTGTGTTGTAGAGGTCAGGACTCTGAGATCTGGGGTTCAAATGTCATCCCTCCCATTTCGTAGCTATGTGACCCTGGGCATGTTGCTCTACCCATCTATTTCAGTCTGTTTGTTTGTAAAATGGGGCTAACAATAACTTCTATCTCAGGGGCTTTTTGTGATGATTAAATGGGTTAATCCATGCAGTGTATTTATGGCGGAGCCTGGTACTCAACAGTGGTTGCTGTATTAATTGTTGTTTTTGTTTAGAGGGTTGTGGATAAAAAGGGTTACACTGAACCAGGAGCTCAAAGATTTGTGGCTTGGGACAGGCTTCTTGTCTTCCCCCAATAACATGGCTCTGACTCTTGCAAACAAGCCAGGAATACGTGAATCCATGTGGTCTCAAATGTTCTACCTGTGTTGACTTCTTAACAGGTGTAATGATTGTTGCTTCAGCTGTTCTCCAGCTTCTGGCCATCATCAAGGGTGTCAAGTCAGCCCAAAGGGTGGAGCAACAGTTCAGAGTCTGCTAGCCAACATAGTAGCTGAGTTGACATCAGAACCCTCTCAACACTCTGAGCACATAGGCATGCAGGATAAAATATAACATCTAAAGCTTCAAATACATAGCTTGGATCAAAAAGTAAACATAAAGGGAAAGAGAATCCCAGGTGCCGGAAAGGATGAGCAGACTAAATGAGCCATAGAGTCCATGTGGTATCAGAACATATACTTAGAAAGTCATAATACCAATGCCCAGAGAACAGAATTGCATCCACAGGAATGGAGCTAGCAAAGTCCAAAGCAGGAAATCATAAAGGGCTTTCCATCCATGAAAGGGACACTAAAAAGCTCTACCCACTGGCTTGAGCACAGAGCCTGTAGGTAAGTTGGCCACCCCAGACCACAGGTGGCAAAAGAGTCATGGGGAGAAATTTAAATATCAAGCCTGTGCCAAGAGCTTCCCCAATCTTCGCCCCCAGGAATCCCAGAGAAAAATTTCCCACCAAAGATGAGTTCACAGTTAGAAATTGTAAAGCATGTAGGTAACCAAGTCCCCAGGAGAGTCAGAAGATACGATTAATTAAGGAATACAAACCATAGAAACTACATGCATGAGACTGTTTAAAAGCCTCTTTGATGGTATGTGAGGATATGTTCAATAACATAAAGAGAAGAATTAGAGTCAGCAGGGGCTACAGATCATTAGTCATAAGACACAAAGTTGCATGAAGGAGATTTATGTGGTAAGCATTAGATGGGCTCCTGTTCTCTCTCTGCCTGCTGGCTCCAAGGAGGTGAGGCAGGGGAGTGAGACAAGGACACTCCTACCCGTGCAGGCTGTTATATTCTTTCCAGAAAATGGCAAGTTACCAGTTTCTTTGCATTCACTTTGGAGACATTCACTTTTAGGAATTTGTTCTAAACAAATAATGATGGATATGAGCAAAGATTAGCTCTAAGGATCTTTTTTTTTTCCCCCTTTCAGTGCTGAAAAACTGGAAACATTTTTATATGTCCAGCAGCAAAAGATTTGTCAAATAGATGAGGATATATCCAGATGTTGGGATTCTAGGCAGGCATTAAAATGGAAACTATAGAAGAATGTTGAATGACATGGAAAGATGTTCATAACATTATAAGTAAAAAGGCAGGATTTTGTTGTGATTGCATGGGCAATACAAATTCCATTTTTATAAATACAAGATAAATACTGTGGTTTAATATTTAAGTGTGGAAACTCAAATTATGAAAAATAGATATAATACTGGAAATAGAAGTCACAAACAGGATTATCTTTGAGTGGTAATACATTATGTTGTTGATGGAAAGACAACACTGGCCCAGCTAAAAAATAAAAAATTGCCTTTAATGGGAAAAGTCACAGAAACTTTGGAGATGTTACCTCAAGCCGAAAGTAACAGAGCCCCCCCATAGAGAGAGATTTTCAGTTTTCCTGAATTCTCCATGAGGATGACAGTGTGATGTCTCTCCCTGTGCATTGTTCCAAGCGTCTCCTCTCATCTGCCCATTCTAGAGACTCTGGCTACCTGTCTGCTTGAAATCAGGTGATAGTCACTGATTCAAAAGAGCCCAGCACATTCCTGGTTAGTTCACTGAAGGGCTGGATTAAGAGATGGAAACTTCAAGAACATTCCACAGAATACCATGGCCACCTGAGGCCCAATGGTGTCCATATGACTATAGATTTTTCCCTGTCCTCCTTTGTTTATATTTTCCAAATATGTTACTCTATGAATTAGTCATGACAAGCTCTAGGGTAACAAAATAACCCCTAAACCAGTAGCTTGGCCCAATAACTTTTTTTTCCCCTAAACTAAAATCCTGTTGCCATCTTGTAACCAATGCATTTAGGATACATGCTCTGAAGGTTGAAGCAGCAGGGGAAGAGAGGGCATAAAGGTATCACACCTGTCCCTAAATACTTAAGGACAGAAAACACAAGTGTCATTTCAGCCTACCCTTCTTTGGCTGAATTAATCACATGGCAAGGCACTGGGAAGCATGTTCTTCACTTGTTGTTGTTTAAGATATTATTTATTTATTTGAGAGAGAGAGACATAGCAAGTGAGAGTATGAGCAGAGGGGAGAGGGAGAGGTGGGCTTCCTGCTGAGCAAGGAGCCCGACAAGATGCGGGCTCAATCCCAGGACCCTGAGATCATGACCTGAGCCAAAGACAGAGGCTTAACCCACTGAGCCACCCAGGAGCCCCTAATGAATAGTATTTTAAACACATTCACCAGGGTGAGGGATATTGTCACATTAGAATGAATCTTTGAAGGAAATTGCTATTTAACCTATGAAGGAACCATTAACCTATGAAGGAAATTTTCCAGGTCCTGGGAAGCTCTCAGCAATTTGCCAGCACCCTCCCACAGACACCTAAACCTCTCCATTCTGGAAGAAAGCAAACTCAGGGCACCCATCCCTGTATTATAGGATGGATGCAGGCTGGGTGAGCCCTGACACACAACAGTGTCACCTTGACCCCATGGCCACCCTCCATGCAGTCTCAGGATGGCTGCTCCTGCTTGAGACATGGGACTCCCAGAATTTCATCCAAAGGCAGAATGAGGCATTTCGCTAGCACAATGACTTTTATCAAGAAAGGACACCTTTTGGGGTACCTGGGTGGCTCAGTGGGTTAAGCCTCTGCGGTTGGCTCAGGTCATGATCTCAGGGTCCTGGGATTGAGCCCTGCATCAGGCTCTCTGCTCAGTGGGGAGCCTGCTTGCCGCCTCCACCGACCCGCCCACCTGCCTCTCTGCCTACTTGTGATCTCTGTCTGTCAAATAAATAAATAAATATATATTTTTTTTTTTAAAAAAAGGACACCTTTTCCCACAATCTTCACACCCAGCACACTTGCCTTACATTGGCCAAGGCCACACACATGCACACACTTAAGCCAATCACTGGCCAGAATTGTGGAATCACCATGATTATATTGAAATAACCAACATCCATTCCCCTGGAGCTGGGAAAGGGGCCATGTATCTAGACCAAATTGGTAGTTCTATTAATAAGAAAGAAGCAAGAAGAGGTTGTTGAGTGGGAAATCAACAGTCTTCTATGGATGGAATAGGCAATGCTTCTTGTAGGCCAGGTTTCATCTATATATTCACTCCACAGATGTTTCTACCTAGTGTCAAGAGTCAAAATGAGCATTCTGGAATCAGAGGAGAACTAGACACAGCCCCTACCTTCAGTCCAGGAAAATTGGTCAGACATGTAATTAAGTAATCATAACAGATTATGATAAATGCACAGATTAATGTCTAAGATATATATGGAAGATAACGTGGAGGGGAGACTTGAAGGCAATCAAGGAAGGCTTCTCAGAGGAGGTGACATTTGAGCTGGGCTTTAAAGGCTGAGGAGGAGTTCACCAGTTGGACAATATGGAAAAAGCAGTTGAAGGAAAGGCAGAAATGAATGAACCAATGAAAGAATTAATTAAAAAAGACAGCATGAGAAGATTTCTCAAAGAAAAAGAGAGAGTAGTGTCAGCTTTGGAAAGGCCTTTGAGAATGTTGAGAGGAGCCTGTGGGTTGTCGTATCTACAATTATATGCACTACTGACTGTGTAACTTCAAAGAGTAATTTCAGGGAAGGAGAATGAAGTACTTTCAAGTATAGGAAAACACATTCAGCAGAAGTAATAAATCTGCAAACCCTTCCAAACACGGACCATAATGGGTATGAAGTATCTTAGGAACAGTCAAAATCAGGTACATTGGAGCAGGGCATCTTAATGTGGTGGAACTTAGGAACCACCTCTCGCTCATTCTGGATCTTTCCAAAGAGTTAACTCTTGGTGGCCAGTCCTCCTTCAGGCTACCGGGAGACTGGAGAGGTTTAATCAAAACAAATGGGAAGAGCTGGAGGAGAAAGATGTCCAGTCCTCATGGAAAGCATGTCTCTACTGCCATGTCTCCTGGGACAATGGAAATGCATGACCAGAATGTACTGACTGGGGGCTCTTCTGCCCTATGATATATCCTTGCCTCTTTTTTTTTTTTTTTTTTTTTTTTTTTAAGGAAAAGGAAGGAGGAGTGGGGAGGTGCACAGGGAGAGGGAAAAAGAGAATCCTAAGCTGGCTCCATGCCCAGTGTGGAGTCCAACACGGAGCCCAACATGGGGCTCAATCTCACAATCCTGAGATCATGACTTGAACTAAAATCAAGAGTTGGATGCCTAACCAACTGACTCACCCAGATGCCCCTCCTTGTCTTTTTTCTCCTGAAAGTGATAATTAGCTGTCTTCAATGATTAAAATACAGGCTCACCTGGTGGCAGGTGGGTGGCTAATTTCACCTCTTAAGACCTTCCTTTAGCTTTTTATTGCAGGAGACAGCATGTTAGAGGGAATGTGATATAATAAAGAATTTATCTGCTTTGGTCCAGGTTCCTGGCTCAGTGCTTCAAAAACTCTTGGAATTTCCTGAGCTATAGGAATATCTTTAGTTATTCATAATGAGCTCTTTTTGTGAGGCAGGAAGTGCAAGGAGGGGAGAGCTACATGGTTTCAGGAGGTGGGGGGACTGGTTGCCAGAGGAACCATCCAAGTGATTGGAGGGTTGAACCTTTCATCTCCACACCCCACCTCTGGAGAGGGGACAGGGGCTAGAGATTGAGTTCAACCACATGGTTTAAACTAAATCAATGATTTAATTAATCATACCTACATAATGAAACCTTGACAAAAGCTCTTGGGTGCCAAAGTGTGGGGAAGCTTCCAGGTTGGAGAACACATCAATGTATTTGGAGGGTGACAAACCCTGATTCTATGGGGAGACAGCATGGAAGCTGTGCTTCCCCGCCCCACACACCTCACCTTACACATTTCTTCCATTTGGCTGTTCTCAAGTTGTATCTTTTATAATAAAATTGTAATTGCGAGTATAATGTGTTCAGCAAGTTCCATAAGTTGTTTTTGTGAACAACTGAACCTGAAAGGGAGTTGTTGGAACCCCCAGATTTGTAGCAGAAGCATGGGGATCTAGGGGACCCTTGGGGCTTGTGGTTGGTGTCTGAAGTAGAGACGGTCTTGTGGGACTGAGCCTTTTAACCTATGGGGTATGCATGAATTTAGGTAGTTTCAGAATTGAATTGAACTGAACTCTAGGACATCCAGCTGGTGCTAGAGAATTGTTGGAACCTAGGGAATGATGATGATGGCTGACATTTATTGGCCACTTATTAAGTGCCACATGTATACAAATGTTTTCATGTGGATTTTCTCAGACAAGAACCCAGATTGCACCCTGGTGGTAGTTGGCATGTTTCTCTTTGCCTCATGGGTAGGTCCCTCCACATATATAGCTTTAAGTCAGGTCACACATTCCTTAGAATGTCCTTCAATGAATCAGGAATTCAATCAGGAATGCAAATTTTTTTTTTTAAGGTTTGCCTCCCAATCTACAGCCCTTCCAGCAAGCAAGTTATATATCTGTAAATACTTCAAGGGTGCTATTTTAAGAGAGCACTTTATAAATCAGAGGTTCTGAAACACAAATGGATGTAATCACCCCTTAATTTGCCTGGTTCGTGGGTTTGGATTTGCTTGCTTACTTTATTTAGACTGCTGCGAATCCTGTCGTGGGCTGAGAATCAACAGACTCAGCCATAAGTGAGCCAGCTCTGTTATGTCTTGTTTTGTGCAACACCAGGTGTGATGCCAAATGAATGATGTTATTTTGTTTCCAATGCTATAAAGCTGTACATTCAAGTGAGCATTGTTGTTCAGAGTTCTCACTTTGAGAGCACCTGGAGGACCCCTGCAGTGTCGCTTCTCCCACTCCCTTCCCTGGGAGCCCAAGGCTTCTTTCAGTACAAAGAGTGGCAGTTTGGTTTTATATCCTTATGGGTAGCACATGACTGGGACCTACTCACCCCTACACTCTCCTTCATGTGCCTCCCCATTTCAGTTGATGAGCAAGAACATAAATGAAGAGAAAAGGGTTGTGGGGGTTCAGGTGCAAGATGATGGGGATTTAGACAAAGGAGGTGACAGTGGGGATCAGAGGAGGTAAACTATTTTTGGAGTCCACCGCTCACTGGATGTGTGGAATGTGACAGTGAAGAGAAAACAGGTCACTCCTTATCATCTCTCCCCAAAATTCTTAGTGACCCTTCAGAGGCTTTGTCATACTTTGGGATCAGAGGTATTTGTGATTGTTTTTCCATTGTCTGTCTCCTAGACTGTGAGCTACAGAAGGGCAGTGGGTAGCAGAGGGCTTAGCACACAAGAGGACCCAATAAATATTTATGGAATAAATAAATGAAGGAATATCCTCTCCCCCTCATAGAAGCTTACACACGAACATAAACTTGTTGCATCCAGGGGTTGGGCCCCCTAATTTGGCTGTGAAGCTTGGAAGGTGAAAGCTCTCATAGTCCCTTTAAGCCCCCAGCATGAGTAGTCCAGATACAGAAACATAACTCTCCAGACTCACAGAGGACATTGGAATCATGGCCCAATTTAGGACTGAACTGAGATTTAGCAATTGTCCAGTCCAGGAGTTTTCCAGCTTCGAAGGTCTTGGACACTTTTGAGAATCTGAAGAAAGATATAGAGACTCTCCCCTTCCCCAAATGCACATCCCCTTCCCCAAATATCCATCCCCCAAAATGGATATTTAACACAGTATTTCAGAGATTACACTGACCACACATGGACCAACCTGAATTCTTGATTAAAGATTTCTGATCTCTAATCTGAGGTTTTAGTTTTGCAAATGTGCCCAGAGAGGGGAAGTGACTTGCCCCACGTCACACAGCTGGACAGAAAGGAGGGGGGGAAAATCCCTTCTTTGAGCTGTGAGTGGTCAGGACTTCCTCATCATTTCTGATCCCCTGCTTTCTCTGGGTAGAGACAGCCAGCACACTTATTCAGAGCTAGATTTTCCATTTAAAACTCCTCATTTAGAGGCACCTGGGTGGCTCAGTGGGTTAAGTCTCTGCCTTCAGCTCAGGTCATGATCTTGGGGTCCTAGGATCGAGCCCCACGTCGAGCTATCTGCTCAGCAGGGAGCCTGCTTTCCCCCCTCTCTCTGCCTGCTTCTTTGCATACTGATGATCTCTGTCTGTCAAATAAATAAATAAAATCTTTTTAAAAATAAAATAAAATAAAATTCCTCATTTAGAAATGCATCTTCAGAAATTTCTTTGTACCAAAAATCCCCAGAGACTAAGTTTAAGTTCTGAAGGAGAGAAGAGCCACACACTGATGCATATGTTGGAAGAGTTTGGGGAAAGCGATTTCTGTTGTTAGTTAGGAGGGAAGTATTTTTCTTTTTTATCCTCTTTTTACTGTTTCCCCAAGTGTTTTCAAACTAAAGGTGAACCGAAGCTCAGTTCTGCTCCATAGGATTAGTTAACAATCTTTGACAGTGCAGCATTCTCACTGGACGTCAGAACCCCTGCAAAACACTGAATTATTCACACCAAATACGTCACATTTGCTGATGGTGCAAGTAGAATTTTGTGTGTCAAAGAAAGACTCATTAAGCTGAGTGCTTCAGTAAAGCAAGCATCATTGGGGTCTAATTTATTGGTATTGCTTGACTGCTTCCCCAAAATGATGGGGGCTGCCTCTGTCCACAAGGAGTAAGCCCATTTCTGGCTGTGACCAAGGATGCATGTCTCATGAGGGCCTGCTCCAAGCTCTGTCCTTCATCCATGCTACTGGAATTTAGATACTGGAGTCTTCTGTGCCCAGAGCTCTACAGGGGGCAGAACAACAAGACTCATCATTTACTGGATGAGGGTTCCTAATCCAGTGATGCTGTCTTTATCAGGAATCACTTGGTTCCAAGGAATAGAACCTCCCTAGGCTGACTCAGGTAAAAAGAGGTTGATTGAATGGATAAAGGGGAATTTTGGGGGTATCCCAATGGTGGGAGAAACCACTGGGCTTTGTAAGAATGAGGAGTCATCAGATAACTACATTTCCTATCCTTTCCTCTCTTTCTCTCCGGAGCCATATGACAGAATAAATGAATGAATGGCATGAATGGATATATAGGAACACAAGTGCATCAATTATGCCAGATGGCCCCATGACTTCTGTTTAAATATGGCTCCCTGACAACCTAGGGCCATTAATGAATGTAGCCTGATGATGTAGTCTAATCCCAGTAGCCAAGGGAGGTGCCAATTCATGTTGCTGTCCGTGGTCCTAACCAACCATTGTGTACAAATATTTTTTCCCCTGGCACTGGGATCTTAGCAGCCTCATCCAAACTGGCCCAGGACATCTTAATCAGATTTTGAAAGAGTGTGGAGAAGCTAAAAAAGGAAGGGTGAGAGAAAAAGGCTATGACAGGCAGACATGCAGGGCTACAGTCCATGTGCAGTGACAGGAACTAAGCAGGACCCTTGGAGAGTCTATTCTAATGGACTCCTGTTCGTTTTGCTGTCATGGCTCTTTAATTTTCTATACCAATGAACAAATTTGGTATTTTTCACAGTTGTAGGACAACTAGAATTACCAATCCTGTTCAATTCTTATGTTATACTTAAGAGTGTAAGGGAGCTTGCTGCTTTGTAATACAGCCTAAACATATTGGTATTTGAAGCTGTTTTTTGGAAACATTTCTTATGCCAGACTCAGTCTGCTCACTTGTGACCATCACCCTCTTCCATAAGACAGCCCTTCAGATGATTAAAATCTTCTCTTGCCTCCCTCCAGGTCATCCCTTCTCCACCAGCTTGCTCAGCCCCTCCCCAGTTGACCCTGGGACTCCTGCTATGCGGCCTCAGCACATCCTGGCTGAGCATCAGGTGGCCCATAGAGACTGAGGTGAAACTGCTGAGGTGGGAGTCTGGGCTAATGACAGCATCTGGTTGCTCAGTTCTGAGCCATCCCAAGTCCTGCCCAGTTACAGGCTGCAGGAAGGTTACCTGAATAGGCCCCCGGGATCAAATAACCCAATTAACCTGCTTCCATTCTAGTATAATATGCCAGTTTTTATGAATGTGTGTGTGCATGCATACATGACCTGGGAGGGTAGCCTGCTGTTCATGTCAGATTGTCTGCAGGCAGAATGCTCCCACTTTCTCTAAGCCTGCCTCCCAATTCATGAGGAATAAACTAGAAAGATTTGAAACCCAGTGTGTAGGTTTTACTTCATAAAGTCTACTGCTGTTGCCAGTATCCTGTGGCCCCATCAGTCCCTCAGGGGGGCTAAGAATGGTGGTGTTCTGTTGCACTGTTGCTGTTCTAGATTATGGGCTTTGGAGTTGGAATATCCAGGGTGAAATATCATGGTGCTTTACCTCAGAAGCTGTAGTAAACACTTGGAGGCCACTTGTTGCCTCACCTGTCTTCACTTTGCTCTGAGAATTGTAGCCAGGTTTGTACTGTTATCCTGCTCTCCTCACCCCTCCTCCTGCCCCTGCTGATTGGACCAGGCACGCACACCTGATAGAGGAGATAAAAGGCTCTTCTTCTAGAAGGTTGGAATTAGGACTGAGAGCTGCTCATCAGTCTGTGCTGCACATTGACAATGGTATGAGCTGGGCAGCTGTGGCTGCAGTGGAGAGAAGGGATGTCTTCTTTTGGGAAGCCAGTCTGCAGACCAAATAAGAGAAAACAATGAAATAGAGGTCAAAGCTGGGCCCAGGAAGCATGTGGCCAAGATAGAGACAGGGAAATGTAGAGACTTCCCTTAGACTCAGACAAGCAGGGTCCCACAACTCAAGAGAACTTGCCATTTGGAATGCCTTCATGTTTTCCTTGAAACCTTCTAAGGACCCTCTCTAGAGCCTGGACCTGCTGGGTATCACTGTAGCATCCAGACAGGGCACCTCAAACTCAGAGCAGCACCCATAGAAGCTCCAGTCTCTGCTCTTCCCCTGCAAGGATCCTTTATCACATGTATGGGGTTGACCAGATGCCCCAAAGATTGTGGTTGTCCATGGCCTTGTATCCTCATGAGCTAATGGTTCACACTAGCTACTACACCGTGTGCCATTAAATTGGTCCACAAAAATATGCCAACATGCTGATTTATTTTTATTTATTTATTTATTTATTTATTTGCCAACATGCTGATTTGGGTTGACTCAGTGTTTATATAGTCAAGAGATCTGCAGAAAACATTTGCCCTGGGACCTACACACCTTAATGACATCTCTACCCTGCAAGTCCTGATAGCTTCCATTTCCTTCTTCCAGTCCTTCTGGAGGCTCTGGCCTCTATAAGGGGTGCAGTGCCTCCCTGTAAATTCCTCTGTTTGCCTCAACCATCTGAAAGGACTGTTTTCTAGAATCCTGGCAGCCCAGTAGCCTAACATACCTCTCCCTGTTCAGGGATTCCACTGTCCGATCTATGAAATGAGAAAATAACCCGAACTATCTCCTTCACAGAGCTGTTTGAGAGTCCATGCATTTATTCATTTACCAAATACTGAGTGCCTGCTGCATTCCAAGTGCTGAGATACAAGAGTGGACAGACACAGCCCGAGATGTTTTCTTACAAAGATGACACTTAGCAGGAGGAGACAGACAAGAACACATTTAAAAATATATGTCTGTGGTGATAAGTGTTATGGAGAAAAATCAGGCAGGATGAGAGGACAGGAAATTCCTGGGGTTATGGTGTATGCTATTTTACATAGGGTGACTGGGGAAGGCTTTTTTGAGAAGACAACATTTGAGTAAAGACTTGAGGAGATGAAGAAATGAGACATGTGAAGATCTAGGGAAGATTTATCCTTGCAGAGGGAGTAGTAAGTGCAAAGGCCCCGAGACAGGAACATGTTTGGCATAATGCAAGAAGAGCACAAAGGCCATGTGGGTAGAACAGAGTGAAGGAGAGAAGGGAAGGTCAGAGATGAGAGATGAGTCAGAAGGTGAGGAGAAGGTTAATCCTATAGGGCCTTGAGAGCTGTCATAAAGACTTCGCTTTTTCCTTTGAGTGAGATGGAAAGCATAGGAAGGTTTTGACAGAAGAGGGATGTGACTTGAATTACATGTTCATAAGATCATCCTGACTTCTGGGTCTAAATTAGACTGGAAGGGAGAAAGGTGGATGTTGGAGCATGAATATAGGCAGAGAATCATTTATGGGGTTATTACAGTTCTCTAGGCAAGAAGAGGTGGAACAGGGTAGTATCAGCAGAGGTATGAAGTGGTAGGATTCTGGAAATATTTTGAAGGGTTTTGTAGGGTTCATAGTTTTTTCTAACGTGCATTGTGAGAACTATACCCATAAAGCACACATCTACCACTGTGCCCAGCTAAGGCATGAAGATCTGGTGTGTTTGGGTCAAGGATCCCCACTGTCTTCAGAGAGCAATACTTCAAATGTTCCTGGATGTGGGCCATGGCACCAAGGCATGTACCCTGGCCTGCCCTGTCTCCCTAAGGTTAGTTGAGGCAGGTGATGCTGTCCCCACAGAAGAGAGGAGAAGAGAATGATGCCCTTCCTCTCAGTCTTCACTGGGTCTCATAATCTATCCTGTCATCCCCATGAATTAGAAAATACAACTATCTTGATGGTGTCCACTGAACTGTGGCCCCAATGATAACACACAGTCTCTTATCCAGACAGTGGACATTTGTTGATCTGCTTTTGTGTGCTGCTCACAGAAGATAGAAAGGGTTTTAACATCCACACCCAGCTCCAGAGAAGCCCCTGACCCAGTGAAGGAAACAGAAACATATAAAAGACAAATGAGTACAATAAAATAGTCCTTTGAGATAAGGACCAAATTGAACATATAAACAAGGTGCTTAGAGTCATGATGTAGAGAGGCTAGGTCTTATTCAGTAGATCAGAAAAAAAAAAAAACTTTGCAGAAGAGAAGGCATTTGGTCTGGGTCTTGAAAGGTACAGAGGAGTTTTCCAGGTGCTTTAGGATGAGAATAAGATTCCAGAAGGTATTTGCCAAGGCAGTCAGGTCTAAGAATCCATGCACTGTCTGGGGAAGGACTGATGGCCCCACGGGGAAAGAGGGTTGGATTCACATTGCTAAGTTGACCAACAAAGAGGAATGAACCCTGCTAAGGGCCAAGCACCAAGGATATAGTGGTGAATATGCCAGGCCTGACTCACAACTTCCCGGAGCCTCTACTGCTTAAGGGAGAAACTTCAGGGAATGATGTCCCTTAGATCCTCCCAAGGAGATGCTTCTGTAACACCCTGCCCATCTTGAGGTAGCACCCATCACTCTTTGTAGCTGTCATCTGGGGATTTGTCATGCTCTCCAATTAAGACATGCGTTCCTTAAGAGCAGAAAGCTGTTGACCCATCCTGCATCCCTTATGCTCAGCACAGTTCTGGCACATAGCGGCTACTCAAGACACATGCAAAGAAAGAATAAAAGAGTAATTAATGAAAAGGTGGCAGGGTTAGTTTGTAACTGGCCTGTCTTGGCTCCCAAGCCTCTTGAGGGAAACGATTACTATTCCTTCTATTCAATGCAACAAGGCAGGAATTTTCCTTAAGCCTCAATAATTGCATCACCCTAACCCAGGATTGAATTAAAAACAGCCTTTAACATGAGTGATTAAAAATGCTTCACATCTCCCACTGGCACTTAGAAGTCAGCTCTCCTCCTGAGCCATTCTCTTCCTTCACTGACTGCTCCTTATCAGGGACGTCAAGATCACTGGCATTTAGAAAGCACATTATGTTGGCTCTTTTCTTTCCCAACACTGCAAAAAGAAGCAATTTGACCTTTCACAAGGAAAATGGAACCTTGAGTTTCCCCTACATGGCAGCAGCGTCTGGGATTTCTTATCTTCATGTCAGGAGACCTTCTCCCCAGCCAGGCAGGAATAGGGCTGGGGAGATAGAGGAAGACTATCTGATACTATTTCCTTGAGAGAAAATGCTGAGGAGAAGGTTTATTAATAGTGCAGACCAGCCCTGCCAAAGGCAACCGTGAGGAGGAGGTGGACAGTGAGGAGGGGAACGCTCGGCTCCAGGGTCACAGTGAACTCTGCTGACATTTCATCTCTGTGACATCTGTGCAGAGGATCCCAGGCTGTTGTCCTGGGGGATGAAAAGAACAGAACGGGCATAATCAGAAAATTAAAATGGAAAAATTGGACTGACCCAAGCAGCCAGAAGGGACAGAGTGAATCCCCTCTTAGAAAAGGGCAGGTCTCCATAAGTCTCCTGTTTGGGTGGGAGAGATAAGAAATGTGACTATTGCTATCATCTGCTGATTAAAGCTCTCTTTTGTGGTTACTTTTACACCCCAGAAGAATTAGAAGTTCTCGAGTCCTTGGAGTAGATTACCAAATTGCTTCAAATCTTCTTCTCAACCCTGCCCAGGCCCTTTGCAATGAGACTCTGTGACAGCTCCCACCAAGGGGCGGGACCTATCCTCCACTTCCAGAACCTGCCTGGACCCTGTGATTTGCTTTGGCCAATAGAACCCCGGCAGAAGTGCTATTCTGCCAATTCCAAACCTGAGCCTCAAGAAACTGTACCCACTTCCATTGTCCCTGGAGAACATTCCTGGCTGTCTCATCAACAGCACGGGCTAACCATGGGAGTCAGACTCAGTCCAGAGTAGTAATCCCCATTGAGGCCTTAAGTTTGCAACCAGCCAGGGTCAGTAAAGCTGTCTACCTAAGGTGTGTCTGAACACAGATGTAAGAATGTGTTTAGCTGAGATGCCCAGCCCAAGTTGCCAGTGGCAGAATTTCAAGCTAAATAAATGGTTGCAATTTTAGGCTGCTGGGTTTTGAAGACATTTTTTAAAATACAGCAATAGCTAACGGATACACTCCTGATCTTGTTCAAGCACTGGTAGAGGACAGGAGGACTTATTTATTTATTTATTTTAAAAGATTTTTATTTATTTATTTGACAGACAGGACCCTGGGATCATGACCTGAGCTGAAGACAGAGGCTTAACCCACTGAGGCTCCTAGGCGCCCCAGGACATGAGGATTTAGCACTTTAGAAGATACTAGAGCTCTGAGATAGAATGTAAGTCCTATAAGGGAAGGAACCAAATGGGCACCACAAGAGACACAGGGCAGGTGGTGATGAATGAATCTTGCTGGGTTGAATTTGAAGACTATGCAGAAAATTGGGCACCTTTAGAGGATGCTCTCAGGAGAATGTATGCAACTTGCTTCTCTGGAATAATTATTACCCTGATTCAAGCTTCGGTAAGAATGGCCAGCAACGGGCGCCTGGGTGGCTCAGTGGGTTAAAGCCTCTGCCTTCAGCTCAGGTCATGATCTCAGGGTCCTGGGATCGAGTCCCACATCAGGCTCTCTGCTCGGCGGGGAGCCTGCTTCCCCCTCTCTCTGCCTGCCTCTCTGCCTATTTGTGGTCTCTCTCTGACTGTCAAATGAATAAATGAAATCTTTAAAAAAAAATAAAAAAGAATGGCCAGCAAGACCAACTGAGCTTCTTGAATTTAATCTAAAGAGGTGTGTTGCCTGGTTAAGAAGAGCCAACTAATAGTTAAACATCTCTACCCTACACACTCCCAGCCCCACAAGGTGTCTCCACCATCCACCTAGTTCCTAAACCTGGAGTCAGTCCTGACATCTTACGTCCTCTTCTCCACTGAGCCTCCATGTCCTGTTGCCAATGTCTCTTAAATATATCTCGATCTATTTCCATCTTGCCACCATCTTCATTTAGACTCAAGTGGCCATAGCAGCCTCTTAAATTAGTCTCTTAACTAATCTCATAACCTTCAACTCATTCTCTGCCGAGCAGCAAGTGTGATCTTTACAAACCGCCACTCTGATCACCTTCCCCTTCTAGGCTTCAATGGCTCCCCATCACCCCAACAGCCTTTCTTTGTGTGTGCCCCTGCTGGCTTTCCTCCCTCGCTTTTCTCCCTGTTTTGTCACCAAAACACATGCTTTTCCTGCAATGCTGAGCTATTTGTAGTTTTCCAGGCCTGGGATATTTTTGAGCTGAGACAGTCTTCCCGTTTCCTGCTCCATTTCCCGGTGGTTTCCTTTCTTCTTTCCAGGACTTACTTGAGATGTCAGTTTCCTTCCCTGATCCCCAGGCGGGGCAGGATGGAAAGCATCTCCTCTGAGGCCCTTCAGCTTCCTGTGTATTTCTAGGATCTCACTGAACTGTCAATGCCCTTTTTACCTCTCCTTTCGTCCCCAGCACAAGACCATGAGTTCTGTGAGGCAGGGGGCAAGTTCTTTCATCTCCGTACCTAGTGCAGGCCTGACCTAGAGTAAGTGGTTGGTTGAATGCGTTGAGCAGCCCCTCTGAGAATGAATCTGATTTGAGGGCAAGCTTATAGAGAGAACTGGAAAAAGCGGTTCACCACTTATAAGTGACACAATCTTTCAGGTAGTAGATCACAAGTAAAGAGGAGCAGTAACTAACATCTGAATCATATACACACACGGAGCAAATCCATGAATTGCCGGTTCTCAATAGACTTCAGTCCTCAAGGGTGAGATTTGTTAATGTTCTTCTTGTGTATTAAGGGCATGTACCTGTGCTAAAGACTTTGTAAGTCTTTTCTTGCTTAACTCCTCTCAGCCCTGCGATAAAGTAGGTTCTATCACCATCTCCCCTTTTCAGGAGAATATGTAGAAGCACAGAGAGGTTAATTAACTTGCCTAAGGTTACTCAGCCAGTGGACTAGGTTAAGGGAAATCATTTTGCTTGAGTATAGGCTAGACAGTCTTTACTTGGTTCCCTGCTATGAAAGGGAGGAGATGGGAAATTCGAGATAATGGCATCCTTGTAACATATTTTGCTTACTTACAGATATAAATCAAGATAGAGTATTGCATTTAAATGACTAGCCTTGTCCATATAAGAGTAAACAGGATCCTGGTCAATAAACATAGGTTTTTTTTTTTTTCCCCCTTCTTCCTGAGATAAGAATCTTTAGGGCACATTTGTTACCAAGAGTGAAGAAGTGAAAATTATATATGCACTTAATGGGGCCAACTAGCATCATTCTCTATTTGTTTCTAGTGGAAGATTAGTGTTGTTTTCCCTCACACTAACTTCGCTTTACTATAAAACTAGTCTCTTCCCCGGCATCCTATAAACTGTCAGCTCCCTGGCCTTCACCTGTGTGGCTTCCCTTTCCTGAAAGCCACCCCCATGTAAATCTGTCACTTAAGGTCAAGTTCATGACCCACCTCCTGCTGTCTTGCCACATCTTCTCATTCTAAGAAACAGTACATGGAGCTCAGTGCCCTCTCTGCTCTGTCTTGTGCTGATCAAGACAGTATCTGCCTACACACATGTTTTTGCTTGGCCTGCATGATTTGGCGTCACAGAATTTTTTTTTTTTAGTTTTATTTATTTATTTGAGAAAGAGCAAGAGAGCATGAGCAGGGGAGGGGTAAATGGAGAAGCAGACTCCCCGCTGTGCAAGGAGCCTGATTTGGGACTCCATCCCAAATCCCCTGACCTGAACTGAAGACAGACGCTTAACCAAATGAGCCACCCAGGTGCCCCCAGAATTTGCTTTTTAAATCTGAGTTACTTTAAAAAATCATGAAATTCTACGTAAAGCTCCAGCCTTCTGGTTTTCCTTGGGAAGCCATAAGAACTGATAACTGCATAGCCATATTCTTCTGTGACTACAATTATCCAGAACTGAGTAGAAAACTCAGAAAACTCCTGTTTTCTGAGACAGGAGAGTAGATACTGGGGTGCTCCCTGCAGCCCCGACTCCATCACCACCTGCCAACCAATTCTGTGCACCTAGCTGGCCGGCTGATTTCCAACCACACGCTGATCGGGTTCTTTGTGTCAGGTGTCCCTCTGCTCATAGAGCCTGCTCTGTCTCATTGCAGGACAGGAAGTATCAGGCAATAAATACCTCCTCACCTCCCTCCGAGGGCATCTCTCAACCAATGACTTCAAGAAACTCCCTCAAAATCTAAAGATTTCAGAGTACCGACATCCTGGTGGTCTGTTTGTGGTCTAGTGATGCGAAATAATCACTCCCAAATATAGTGGCTTAAAACACTATATTATCTCTCACTATCCTATGGGTTACCTGGGCAGTTCCTCTGCTTCACGTGGTGTCAGCCGGTCGGGGCAGGGGGGCGGGGAGGCTGCACTCATGGGCAGGCTCAAGTAAGCTGGACTGTCCAAGGTAGCTGGAGAAGGTGCCGTAAGTCAGCTGGGAGCACAGCTGTATTTGTCTAAGAGTAAGCATGCCAAGAGAATGAGACAGAACCTATGAGCTTCTCATGACCCGGCCTCAGAAACCACACAGCGTCCCCCCCCCCCCCATATTCTATGAGTCAAGCAAGTCACAGGACTGTCCGGACTAAAGGGGAGGAGGATGAGAGGCCATCTGTCCACGGAGACATGATGGAGAGTTTGTACACATCTTTGATCTAGCACTGACTGCCATTTCATTACTTAAGCCACTGATTCATCCTTGGACTCAACATGTAGTGAACATCGGAGGAACAACATGAATCCAACATGGTATCGGCCCTGGAGAAGCTCATTTGGTAGATTGGCTTGTAACCGGAACAGATTGAAGCCCACCTCCACATTCGTCATGGGTCGCGTGCAGTTGCACATGAGAATCACCTGGACTTTGTTTAAACAAAAAAAATGTGTGTGTGTGTGTGTGTGTACATATATATATACACAGACACTTTACCAGAGGAGCATCTTACAGTTTCTAGGAGCCCTTAGAATGCTGCCCGTCCTGCCTAGGAGTGGTCTTCAGTGGCACTGTACGTGGAAACAGCCTTGGGTGCTTGCTTGAAGTCAGATTCTTGGGCTCCCGCTCCCCAGATGCTTGGATTCATGGGTCTAGGGGGAGGATAGAGAGTCTACCTTTTTAGGAAGGATTTCAGGAGATTCTGGTGTGAATGGTCCACAGACCTCATCTTGTTGTGTTTTCCAAACTCCGCATTTTAAAGGAAGCATGTGTGCGTGGAATCTGTATGAACACCTGTGATCAGTTGAGTTTAATTGCATCACAGCTGGTGTTGATTGCATATTTTTTAATGTGGGTTTTCAATACTCACTCCCCTAGCACAGCCTTTATGACTGAAAATCAGCACTGAGCCCAGCCCTGGCTGTCGATTTTAAGGTTTATTTAAAGGCACATGACAGCCGAAGCTGTTCATTCTTTAGCAAATGATGCCACATATGGACTTGGGAGTTTGGGGGCAGCGAGCTGAAAGTGGAATTTCCACCATAACTGGACAGCCATCACAGTTGGTTTTAAAAACTGTGAGGGGGGGTGACTGGGTAGCTCAGTTGGTTGAGCATCCAACTCTTGATTTCAGCTCAGGTCATGATCCTGGGGTGGTGGGATTGAGCCCCAGATCCCACTCTGCACTCAGCATGGAGCCCGCTTGGGATACTCTCTTTCCCTCTGCCCCTCCCCATACTTACACACACACACACACACACACGCACACACTCGCAAATAAATAATAAATAAATAAATAAAATCTTTAAAAAAACAACAGTGTGAGCTGGTTGGTGTCAAAGTCAACTTGGGCAGATTATGTCATGACCCCAGTCAAGAAGAAGGTTCTCTACCCCGAAAATAGTCATCAAGGCTACTGCAAGCCTAAATGGGTCTCTGTGTGTGAATTGGAAAAAGGTGCCTCTTCCTTCAGTCAGAAACAAACCTTCCCTGGCTTTAACGAGTGGTGTAAAGGCTGAAGAGTAATAGATGGTGGCTACTTAAACAAAATAATACTGGACCGTTGTTACCGAAAGGGGAAGGGATAATGACTGTGTTCACTGCCCTTGGAAAAGAGAGCTCAGTATGTGGACTTTATATATGATCCGCTCACCCTCTTAGCCAGATATCCCTTATGCAGCGCACGACCCATACAACTGCATATGACAGCCATGTAAGAGTTAATACAAGTCTGGTTCAGAACTGAAGAATTGGAAGAGCTCCAAACATCAAATTGGAGGCTGTGAGTGTTGGTGGAAAAATAAAGGCACATGGCAATAGTCTATTCAGTAAGGCAGATGGTGAAGCCCTCTTCAGTGAAAGGTGACCACACAGAGACCTGAGGTGACATTTACCCCTGAGCAACCACATGAGTTTCTCCCAAAGGCCACAGTGGATCAATTGGGCTCCATCTGAGAAAACGTGTTCTCTGTCAGACAACAGCATGTGGAGGACTGTGTCCAGTGGGAGTGGACACAATAAGACCGCCTCCCCATTTCAGGTACCAGTACCTTAGTTGACCTTTGAAGAATTGCTTCCTTCTATTCCAGTTTTAATGGTTCGGGTACTAATGACCCACAGCAGCTCCAGAGATGAGCAAATGACCCAGATTCAACCATTAAGATAAATCTCCCAGGAAAAAGCTATGCTTTGGATTTCACAGACTGTGGAGTCAGCTGATGGGACAGCATGATAGCCAGATTGTGGCCTCTGAAGTAAGATCCCAACTCCACAAACAACTAGCTGAGTGATCTTGAGCATCTTAACTCTTCAGGATCAGAGAAACTTTGAGGTGGCCCCCAGGAACCCCATCTCCCGATACTCATGCTTTGTGTGGCCCCCTTTCCTTAAGTGTGGGCAGGACCCGTGTCTCACTTCTAATGAATCACTGCCATGAAGGTAGCTGGATGGGGATGCCTGGGTGGCTCAGTCGGTTAAGCATTTGCCTTCACCTCAAGTCATGATCCCAGTGTCCTGGGATTGAGTTTTGCATTGGGCTTCTTGCTCCGTGGGGAGACTGCTTCTCCTTCTGTCTGCCTCTCCCCCTGCTTGTGATAACAGAATGGTCACTTATGTAAGCTACATAAGACTGTAACATCTATCTTGCTTAAGACTCTCTCTTGCTGGCTTGGAATAAGTAAGTGGCTGTGTTTGGGAGGCCCATGTGTCAAGGAAGTGAAGGTGGTCTCCAGCCAAAAGACAACCAGAAACTGAGGTCCTTGTTCCTACAACCTACGAGTGAAGGGCCACTGTCAACAATCAAATGAGCTCAGAAGCAGATCCTTCCCTGGTTGTGCCTCAGACGAGACCACAGCTCTGGCCAACACTGTAACTACAACCTATAACACTCTGAGTGAAGGACTCAGTTAAGCTGCATCCAGACTCCTGACTCAGACAAAAGGTGAGGAAATAAATGTGAGTTGCTGTGAGGTGCTAAGTGCATGGTAATTTATTATACAGAATACATAACGGACAAACTCTCTTAGGAAGGGACTAGAAAGACAGTATCGAGGTGGAAAGTAAGGCCATCAATGTGATGTCAAGTACCTGATGACCGTTGGGAGGCTTAAAGTAGGATATTGTAGGGATGTGCTTGGTACACAGTAGGCACTCAATACATTGCACTTCCCTTCCCCTCCTCAGTTAGACCAGGGTCATAAGTTGGCAACTTCAGAATGCCATACCTACTGGAAGTGTTCAAAGTGAACCCAGTGCCAGGGTCACCTGAGGAAAATCCCAGAAGAAGTTCTGAGCTGAGTTTCCTTTGTGGAGGGTAAAATCATTTTACATCATATGAGAGGCTGCGCACAGGTGGAAACTGTTTCATAATTCTGCTATGTAAACCAGCTGGGATTTTCCTTCACATAAATTGGATTTTGATTTATATGTCAATAGATGCCCCCAGAAACCTCATCATTGCAAAGTTCATCAATCTTGGTGGGAACTGCAGATATGGCCCTCGAGGTACCTCCTAGGGAAATAGGGCCCTCTCGTCCCAGCCCCACATGTTGATGGGGCCTGCACGAGGGAATGGGAGGCAGGAGAAATGGGGTCATGTACTAGGTAGGGCTTTGCGGTGTCAGGCTGAGGACTCATTCCCCAGAAAAGCCTTCGGATGGAGGTGTGGCATAGCTGGGGCAAGGAAGGACCAGCAGCCAAAAGAACGGGTTGCTGGGGGAGAGGCCAGGTTGCAACAAGCTCTGAATGCCAGAATGTAGGGTTTGGGTCTGGAAACTAGAGAACAGCGTTATCAGATTTGAATCTTCAAAAGAACCTCTGGCCGCAGCATGGAGAACAGGATGGAGAGGCAAGACTGGGGCAGGGACACCAGGCAAGACACCATTGGAGATGTTGTGTGAACTCAGCAGCACTCCGGGTGGTGGTGGCCTGCTGGGACAGCAGGGATGTGGGAAGTCTTGGGGGATTTCATTCTGGCAAGCTTAGTGACTGACCAGAAGAGATTGGGAAGGCTGCGCAGATGCTACTGGTTTCTAACTCAAGTGGAAGAATGGTGGTGGCGCATACAGATGGAATCATGATTAAGAAATAACACAGCCAATGGCCAACCAGAGGTCTCAGAATAGTCCCAGAGGAGGGTTTTTTTAAAAATTTCTTTTCAGCATAAAAGAATTCATTGTTTTTGCACCACATCCAGTGCTCCATGCAATACGTGCCCTCCTTAATACCCAGAGGAGATTTTCACGGAAAAGCAAGGGAGAACTGGATGGAGTCAGGAGAGCACAGCCGTTAGCTAGGAGAAAAGTGCCCCAAGTCAGCTACTTCATGCATTATACTGGGCAAAGTTCCAGCCACAGGTGACTCTTAGCATGTCCTCTCTGGGGACATCACCACCAAGCTACAAAGGAGTCATGCCATCCCCTTTAAACCTGATAAGTCTCTTCCTGTACCAACCTGACTACTTTGGCTGTTGGGACTTAAGGGATTAGATTGATTTGGCTGAACATTTTACTGAACTGAGAAGGCGTTTGGTTGACCAGTAGCATTGACAAATATGACAAATTCGTGCTCAAGGCTTGTCAATTCTATCTTCGTTGTGCTCCCTGAATTGACCTGTATCAAGTCTCAATACACTGCAATCATTCTGTCCCTCAATCATCTGGCACACAGACTCTAAACTCAGAGGGTCATGGTGAGGATTTAGCAGGAGTTTTTTTGGTACAAAGGAAGAGCTCAGATTTTCCCCATGACTACACTCCCATGGCCCCCCACCACACAAAGGAGAGAATCCACACTCAGCCTAGATATCGCCACATGACATCATCATACCCATCCAGATTTGGTCTCTTCAACTCTCTAACATGTGTCCTACATTTAACCATAAATCATGACAGTATTTATGATATTTTGCTGAACAATAGGGAAGGGAATTAGACCCGAATTAGACATTATCAGACCTCATGATGTGCTCTGCTTGCAAATTAAGACACCCGAATGAGAGTCTAGAGAGAGCTAAATATGGGCCAAGGGCCAACTTTTTAACTACCTGGGGATTTAGTTCCTGACTCAGAGAATGCTCCAGTGGGGATATTCCCTGATGGGCAGGAGAGAAGTCTATGGAAATTCCCCTTGCCTAGACCCAGCATAGGGCATTATACTGGGCATTTTACCTAATCATCATTCAGTTTGGGGCCAGGCACTGTTCTAGGCACTTGGCATGTATTATCTCATTTAATGAGTCACAACTCTATGAAGTGTGTGATTTCGTCTCCATTCTTCAAGAGAGGAACCTGAGGCTCAGTGAGGTTCAGTTGCTTGCCTAAAGTTACCCAATAAATAAATGTCAATGCCAAACCAAGTCCAGATATTTTGAAGCTACTGGAGTGGCTTTCAGATTCAGCTTGTCACTGAAATTTACAAGACAAGTGGTAGGCTCACCGGGCATGAGGTTTACTCTGTCTTAAGAAGGGATACAGAAGGCTGGGAAGCAAGATGGCGGAGGAGTAGCAGACTGAAATATCATTAGGTCCCAGGAATTCAGCTAGACAGCTATCAAACCATTCTGAACACCTACAAACTCAACAGGAGATAGAAGAGAAGAGCAGCAATTCAACGAACAGAAAATCAAACACTTTCTGGAAGGTAGGACTTGGGGAGAAGTGAATCTGAAGTGACAGGAAGAGAGACTGTGGGGGGAGGTTTCGGCTCCCGGCGAGTGGTGAAGCAGTGGAGCACTAATCAGAACTTTTAGAAGTCTGCTCCACTGAGGGACATCATTCCAGAGGCTAAGCGGGGGTGGAGCCCTTGTGGGGACAGTGCGGTCTCAGTATCCACAGGGTCACAGAAAGACTTTGGGTGTCTTTGTGTGGCAGAGCTCCCAAGTATCGGAGCAGTGAAGCCGGCTACAGAGACAGAGTCAAGGAGTGAGCTCTCAGCTCGGGGTTATCTTAAACTGTGATCCACAGCACAGTCAGACCACTGCTCTTTGAGCAGGGACCCCCAAGCGGCAGATCCAGGGAGACTCACCTTCCTTCTCTGGGAAGAGGGGCATGGGAGTGTGTGGCAGGAATATTCTGGGTTTGGAGACTCCAAACGGGGCTATGAGCCAGAGACGGAAATACCCAGTCACAGGCCGGGTGAGCTTGGACTGCGGCTGGAGGCCAGGGAGACAGGAGGGATTGACTTCTTTTCTTTGATGGTGCACTGAGGAGTGGGGTCCTAAGCTCTTAGCTCCTCCAGGGCCAGAGATTGGGAGGCCACTATCTTCATTTCTGTCCTCCAGAGCTCTACGGAAAGCATTCAGGGAACAAAAGCTACAGAGAGGGAACCTGAGCAGATAATTTAGCCCACCCCGGCAAGGGCAGTGCAATTCTGCCTCGGGGAAAGACAATTGATAATCACAGTAACAGGCCCCTCTCCCAGAAGATCAGCAAGAACATCTAGCCAAGGCTGAGTTTACCCTTCAATGAGAACTGCGAAACTCCAGAGCTAGGGAAAGCAACGAATAGAATTCATGGCTTTTTTCACATGATCCTTTAGTATTGCAAAGTTAAATTATTTTAATTCCATTTTTTTCTTATTCTATTTTTTAAACTTTTCCTCTGTCCTCTTTTAATGTTTTAAAACTGTTTTGTCTTAACAATAACTTTTCTTAAAAAATCTTTTAAAATTTTCAGTTATAGTCATATTTTGTCCCTCCATGGTATTTAAACTTATTTTTTTATACATATAGGTTTTTTTTCTTTAAAAATTTGGGATACAATTACATCTAATATATCAAAATATACCTTAAATCTAGCACATGGCTTTGTTCTAGACTTCAGCCTGGTCGCATTCTCTCATTTTTTTTTCTTTTTCCAACCGATTTATCTTATCAATTCCTTTTTAAAAATCTTTTTTAAATTTTCATCTTTACAATCATATTCCTTCCCTTCATCACGTTTACACTTATTTTTGTATATATATATATAAGTTTTTCTTTCTTTAAAACTTTGGGAGGTAGTTTCTTCTAACAGACCAGAATACACCCAAAATCAAGTGGGTGGCTCTGTTCTATTCACCAGTCTAATTAAAAAAAAAAAAAAAAAAAAAAAATTATATATATATATATATATATATATATATCTCCCTCCACCCCTTTATTCTCTCCCTGGTTTTGGGTCTCTTCTGAGTTGGTTAGTATATATATTTTTCTGGGGTCTTTCCCACCCATTTAGTATTTTATTCTCTTGTTCATATATTCTTATCTGGATAAAGTGACAAGGCAGAAGAACTCAACACACACACACCCACGCAAAAGAACAAAAGCCAGTACCAATGGCTAGGGACCTAATCAATATGGACATTGGTAATATGTCAGAACTAGAGTTCAGAATGACAATTACCAAGGTGCTAGCAGGGCTCAAAAAAGGCAGGGAAGATATTAGAGAACCTCTTTCTGGAGAAATAAAATTCCTTTCTGGAGAAATGAAAGAACTAAAATCTAACCAAGTTGAAATTTTAAAAAGCTACTAATGAGGTGCAATAAAAAATGTAGGCTCCTGGGGCGCCTGGGTGGCTCAGTGGGTTAAAGCCTCTGCCTTCGGCTCAGGTCATGATCTTGGGGTCCTGGGATCGAGCCCCGCATCGGGCTCTCTGCTCAGCAGGGAGCCTGCTTCCCTTCCTCTCTCTCTGCCTGCCTCTCTGCCTACTTGTGATCTCTGTCTGTCAAATAAATAAATAAAATCTTTTAAAAAAATGTAGGCTCCTACTGCTAGGAAAAATGAGGCAAGAGAGAATTAGTGATATAGAAGACCAAATGATAGAGAATGCAGAAGCTGAGCAAAAGAGAGACAAACAACTACTGGACCATGAGGGGAGAATTCAAGAGATAAGTGATACCATAAGACAAAAATAATATTAGAATAATTGGGATCCAAGAAGAAGAAGAAAGAGAGAGGGGGGTAGAAGGTATACTGGAACAAATTATAGTACAGAGTTTCCCTAATATGGCAAAGGGAACAGCACCAAAATCCAGGAGACACAGAGAACTCCCCTCAAAATCAATAAAAATAGGTCCACATCCCATCATTTAATAGTAAAACCTACAAGTGTTAGTGACAAAGAGAAAATCCTGAAAGCAGCTTGGGACAAGAAATCTGTAACATACAATGCTAGAGATATTAGATTGGCACCAGACTTATCCACAGAGACCTGGCAGGCCAGAAAGAACTGGCATAATATATTCAGAGCACTAAAGGAGAAAAATATGCAGCCAAGAATACTATATCCAGCTAGGCTACCATTGAAAATAGAAGGAGAGATAAAAAACTTCCAGGACAAACAAAAGCTAAAAGAATTTGCAAACACCAAACCAGTCCTACAGGAAATATTGAAAGGGGTCCTCTAGGCAAAGAGAGAGCCTAAAAGTCGTAGATCAGAAAGGAACAGAGACAATGTACAGTAACAGTCACCTTACAGGCAATACAATGGCACTCAATACATATCTTTCAATAGTTCCCCTGAATGTAAATGGGCTAAATGCCCCAATTAAAAGACACATGGTATCAAAATGGATAAAAAAGCAATACCCATCAATATGCTATCTACAGAAACTTATTTTAGACCCAAAGACACTTCCAGATTTAAAGTGAGGGGGTGGGAAAGAATTTACTATGCTAATGGACATCAAAAGAAAGCTGAGGTGGCAATCCTTATATCAGATAAATTAGATTTTAGGCCAATGAGTCTAATAAGAGATGAGGAAGGACACAATATCATACTTAAAGGGTCTCTCCAACAAGAAGATGTAAAAATTTTAACCAAATCAGAAGAGACCCCAAATCATGGGGGAGAGAAAGGGGATAAAAAGAAGTTCAGAAAAAAAAAATTAGAAAAAGAAAACAAATAAAGAAAAAATATAAAAAAGAATATATATATATATATATATATATATATATATATATATATATATATAAAGACTGGTGACTTGAGCATGGTCACCCACTTAATTTTGGGAGTATTTTGGTTTCTTAGAAGAAACTATCTCCCAAAATTTTAAAGAATGAAAAACATATATAAGGTTAATCACAATGAAGGGATGGAATATGCCTATAAAGATGAAAAAAAATTTTTTTAATTTCTAAAAAAGGAGTTGATAAAGTAAGTTGGTTGGGAGAATAAAAAAAAAGAAAGTGGAGAGAATTAGCTTGGGCTGGAGACTATAACAAGCCTGGAGCTAGATTTAGGGTATATTTTGATCTATTAGAAGAAGTTGTACCCCAAATTTTTTAGAAGAAAAAACCCTATGTGAATACAAAAAATAAAGTTAGATACAATGAAGGATAAAATATGACTATAATAATGAAGATTCAAAAAAGATTATTATTATTTTTTTAATGAAAGGTATCATTAAGATAAACTAGTTAAAAAACGTTAAAAGAGGAAAGGGTAAAAGTTAAAAAAATTTAGCAGAAGAAAGAAAAAATAAAATAAAAAAATTAATTAACTGCAAGACTAAAGAATCATGGGGAGAAAGCCATGAATTCCATGCTTTCCTTTCTCCTCCTCTGGAATTTTGCTGTTCTCCTTGGTAAGTGAACTTGGTCTTGGCTGGATTTCTTGTTGATCTTCTGGGGGAGGGGCCTGTTGTAGTGATTCTCAAGTGTCTTTGCCTGAGGCGGAATTGCACCGCCCTTACCAGGGGCCAGGCTAAGTAATCCGTTCAGGTTTGCTTTCGGGAGCTTTTGTTCCCTGAACGCTTTCTGTAGAGTTCTGGAGGACGGGAATGAAGATGGTGGCCTCCCAAACTCCGGCCCAGAGGAGCTGAGAGCTCGGGGTCCCACTCCTCAGTGTGCCCTCAGAGAAAAGTGCTCAATCACTCCCTTCTCCCTGGCCTCTGGCCACGCTCCGAGCTCACCCTGCCTGTGATCAAGCATCTCTCTCTCTCTGGCACACAGCTCCGCCTGGAGTCTCCGAACCCCCCAGATTTATGAGTTCCCCCAGGGGGTGTCTCCCCGGATCTTGTGGGGACCTCCCTCACAGAGCAGTGGCCTGTGCCATGGATTACAGTTCAAGGTAACCCCGAGTTGAGAGCTCACTCCTCGGCTCTGTCTCTGTAGCCGGCTTCCCTGCTCTAATACCCGTGAGCTCTGTGACACTCAAACACCCCTGATCCTTTTGTGACCCCGCAGGACCTGGGGCCACACTGACCCCGCGTGGGCTTCACCCCAGTTTAGCCTCTGGAGCGATGTCCCTCAGTGGAGCAGACTTTTAAATGTTCTGATTTTTGTGCTCCGTTGCTCCGCTGCTTGCCAATAGCTGGTCCCTCCCCCCACAGTCTATCTTCCCGTCGCTTTGGATTCACTTCTCCGCCGGTCCTACCTTTCAGAAAGTGGTCGATTTTCTGTTTCTAAAATTGTTGCTCTTCTTCTCTTCGATCTCCTGTTGGATTTGTAGGTGTTCACAATGGTTTGATAAGCTATCTAGCTGATCTCCTCCTACCTGATGTTGTCTCAGCCTGCTACTTCTCCACCATCTTGACTCCTCCCCACCCCAAGAAGATGTAAAAATTTTAAATATCTATGTCCCTAACATGGAAGCTGCCAACTATATAAACCAATTAATAACAAAATCAAAGAAACACATTGACAATAATACAATAATAGTAGGGGCCTTTAACACCCCTCTCCCTGAAATGGACAGATCATACAAGCAAAAGATCAACAAGGAAATAAAGGCTTTAAATGACGCACTGGATCAGATGGACATCACAGATATATTCAGAACATTCCATCCCAAAGCAACAGAATACACACTCTTCTCCAGTACACATGGAACATTCTCCAGAATAGATCACATCCTGGGTCACAAATCAGGTCTCAACCAGTACCAAAAGACTGGGATCATTCCCTGCATATTTTCAGACCAGAAAGCTCTGAAGCTAGAACACAATCCTAAGAGGAATGTTGGAAAGAACTCAAATACATGGAGGCTAAAGAGCATCCTACTAAAGAATGAATGGGTCAACTAGGAAATTAAAGAAGAATTGAAAAAATTCATGGAAACAAAGGAAAATGAAAGCACAACTGTTCAAAGTCTTTGGGGGCACAACAAAGGCAGTCCTGAGAGGAAAGTATATAGTAATACAAGCCTTTCTCAAGAAATAAGAAAGGTCTCAAGTACACAACCTAACCCTACACCTAAATGAGCTGGAGAAAGAACAGCAAAGAAAGCCTAAACCCAGCAGGAGAAGAGAAATCATAAAGATCAGAGCAGAAATTGATGAAATAGAAACCAAAAGAACAGTAGAACATATCAATGAAACTAGGAGCTGGTTCTTTGAAAGAATTAATAAGATTGAGAAACTCCTGGCCAGACTTACCAAAAAGAAAAGAGAAAGGATCCAAATCAATAAAATCATGAATGAAAGAGGAGAGATCACAACCAACACCAAAGAAATGCAAACAAATATAAGAACATATTATGAGCAACTATATACCAGCAAATTTGACAATCTGGAAGAAATGGATGCATTCCTAGAGATGTATAAACTACCCAAACTGAACCAGGAAGAAATAGAAAACCTGAACAGACCCATAACCAGTAAGGACATTGAAGCAATCATCAAAATCTCCCAACAAACAAGAGCCCAAGGCCAGATGGCTTCCCAGGGGAATTCTACCAAACATCTCAATAAGAATTAATAACTATTCTCCTGAAACTGTTCCAAAAAATAGAAATAGAAGGAAATCTTCCAAACTCATTTTATGAGGCCAGCATGACCTTGATCCTAAAAGCAAAGACTCCATCAAAAAGGAGAATTACAGACCAATATCTTTGATGAACATGGATGTGAAAATTCTTACCAAAATACTAGCCAAAAGGATCCAACAGTACATGAAAAGGATTATTCACTACCACCAAGTGGGATTTATTTCTGGGCTGCAAGGTTGGTTTAACATCCACAAACCAATCAATGTGATACAATACATTAATAAAAGAAAGAACCAGAACCATATTATACTCTCAATAGATGCTGAAAAAGCATTTGACCAAGTACAGCATCCTTTCTTGATCAAAACTCTTCAAAGTGTAGGGATAGAGGATGCATACCTTAATATCATCAAAGCATCTATGAAAATCCCACAGTGAATACCATTCTCAATGGGGAAAAACTGAGAGCTTTTCCCCTAAGGTCAGGAACACAGCAGGGATGTCCACCATTACCAGCCCTATTCAACATAGTACTAGAAGTCCTAGCCTCAGCAATCAGACCACAAAAAGAAATAAAAGACATCTGAATTGACAAAGAAGAAGTCAAATACTCACTCTTTGCAGATTATATGATACTTTCTGGAAAACCCAAAAGACTCCATGCCAAAACCACTAGAACTCATACAGGAATTCAGTACATTGTCTGGATATAGAAATCAGCGCCTAAAAATCAGTTGCATTTCTATACACCAACAGCAAGACAGAAGAAAGAGAAATTAAGGAGTCAATCACATTTACAACTGCACCCAAAACCATTAGATACCTAGGAATAAAACTAAACAATGAGGCAAAGAATCTATACTCAGAAAACTATGAAGTACTCATGCAAGAAATTGCAGAAGACACACAGAAATGGAAAAACGTTCCATGCTCATGGATTGGAAGAACAAATATTGTGAAAATATCTATGCTACCTAATTCAATCTACACATTTAATCTAATCCCTATCAAACTACCATTAATTTTTTGTAAAGAAATGGAACAAATAATCCTAAAATTTATATGGAATCAGAAGAGAGCCTGAATAGCCAGAGGAATGTTGAAAAAGAAAACCAAAGTTGGTGGCCTCCCAATTCTAGACTTCAAGCTCTATTACAAAGCTGTAATCATCAAGACAGAAAAGGTACTGGCACAAAAACAGACACAGAGATCAATGGAACAGAATAGAGAGCCCAGAAATAGACCCTCAGTTCTATGGTCAACTAATCTTTGACAAAGCAGGAAAGAATGTCCAATGGAAAAAAGACAGTCTCTTCAACAAATGGTGTTGGGAATATTGGACAGCCACATGCAGAAGAATGAAACTGGACCATTTCCTTATACCACACACAAAAATAGACTCAAAATGGATGAAAGACCTCAATGTGGGACAGGAATCCCTCAAAATCCTTGAGGAGAACACAGGCAGGCACCTCTTCAACCTCAGCCACTGCAACTTCTTCCTAGAAACATCGCCAAAATCAAGGGAAGCAAGGGCAAAAATGAACTATTGGGAATTCATCAAGGTCAAAAACTTTTGCACAGCAAAGGAAACAGTCAACAAAACCAAAAGTCAGCTGACAGAATGGGAGAAGATATTTGCAAATAACATATCAGATAAAAGGCTAATATCCCAAATCTATAAAGAATTTATCAAACTCAACACCCAAAGAACAAATAACACAATGAAGAAATGGGCAGAAGGCATGAACAGACATTTCTGCAAGGAAGACATCCAAATGGCCAACACACACATGAAAAAGTGCTCAACATGACTGCACATCAGGGAAATAGAAATCAAAACCACAGTGAGATACAACCTCACACCAGTCAGAATGGCTAAAATTAACAAGTCAGGAAATGACAGATGTTGGAGAGGATGCGGAGAAGGGGGGACCCTCCTACACTGTTGTTGGAAATCAAGCTGGTGCAGCCACTCTGGGAAACAGCATAAGGTTCCTCAAAAAGTTGAAAATAGAGCTTCCCTATGACCCAGCACACTACTGGGTATTTACCCAAGGATATGTGCTATGATGCGTGCTGTGAAGTGTGTAAGCCTGATGATTCAGTGACCTGTACCCCTGGGGCTAATAATACATTATATGTTAATAAAAAATTAAAAAAAAATTTTTTTTAAATTGAAAAAGATACAAATGTAGCAATCCAAAGGGACACGTGCACCCGAATGTTTATAGCAGCAATGTCTACAATAGCCAAACTATGGAAAGAATGTAGATGTCCATCAACAGATGAATGGATAAAGAAGATGTGGTATATATAGACAATGAAATACTATGCAGCCATTAAAAACACGAAATCTTGCCATTTGCAACGACGTGGATGGAACTAGAGGGTATTATGCTGAATGAAATAAGTCAATCAGAGAAAGACAATTATCATATGATCTCCCTGATATGAGGAATTTGAGAGGCAGAGTGGGGGGCTTGGGGGTTAGGGAAGAAAAAAAATGAAACAAGATGGGATCGGGAGGGACACAAACCATAAGAGAGTCTTAATCTCATGAAACAAACTGATGGTTGCTGGGAGGTGTGGAGGTAGGGAGATGGTGGTAGGCTTATGGACACTGAGGAGAGTATGTGCTATGGTGAGTGCTGTGAAATGTGTAAGCCTAATGATTCACAGACCTGTACTCCTGGGGCAAATAATACATTATATGTTAATAAAAACAATTGAAAAAAAAAGAGAGGATACAAAATAAGGATCAGAGCAACATGTGAGGCTCAGAGCAACATGTGAGGCTAACAGCATCATGAATGGCTCGGATATCCAGAGCCAAACTCCAACGTCGAAACCATCTTGGTCTCAAGGATGAGTGTTGGTGTGACTGTGGGTCTGGAGCATAGGGAAGCTGCAGGGCTTTGGATCTCTCTGTGTGAATACCTCACTAGGGACCTGGTGCCCCACTGTCATCCATCAGCAACTTCACTCCACAAACTACAGGTCATGTCATAAACAAACCCGACAACCAAATACGGTGAGCTTGAGGACACCGTTGGGTCAGTGGTCAGCATACAGCCCCCCAGCAAGATGATCATTTATCTCTAGGGGGTATGTTCCTTCTGTTGATATCACAAAGAGTCCAGCTTCCTTCTGGCTGGCATCCCTGAGACTGGCAGATTTGTGGTTCACCTGCTGACTCCTCCTCTTTCTTCTGATGATGGTGATGGCAATGACAATGGTGGTAAGCAACACGCAGTAAGAATTCACTACGTGACGGCCCTGTGTTCACCTTTCACCTGCATTATATCAGCTAATCCGTACAAGCCAGTGGAATAGGTTCAAGCATTTTTGCTCCCCTCCTACAGAGGAGAAAACAAAACTGTAAATAGAGAGGGCCAGTGACATTCCTAAAGTCCCGCCTCTAGAAAGTGAGGGTGCCAGGATGCAACTCTGGTGTGATTGACTCCCTGGCTAGCGTTCTTCATTAGTCTACAAAAACTAGGTCACGGATTCAAAATTCAGTTTGATGCTTAGAGTTAAGTTGGTTGTGTGCATGAGTCTTAGATTGAATAATAAGCCAGTTCAAGGGGGGAAAAAACTTGGATCAAGCCAGTAAGTTGTCTAATTTGCCCAATTATTAACTAAATGGCAAGTCATTTCGTTTAAGGTAATTAAACTATCAATCATGTATAGGTGATAATCATGGCTTGGTTACAGTGATTAACAGCTTTGCTTGGTTTTATCACCTCCAAGTAGTATTTCTCAAAGCATTCTCTAAGGCACACGAGTTTTGCAGGTGTCCCACTATGGTCAGGGACAGGGAAGTGAGCAGAAGCAAGCCATGTTGAAGGGGTCTGTAGCTTGACCTCAAGAACCATGCAGCCTTGAACAGGATCCCTGTGGCCCCTCTTTGAGGAGGGGAATATACAGTTCCCATTGTGCACTGGGAAATCCTGCTACATCCTTCTCCTCAGGCTCCTCTTGGTCTCTCTCCTCCCAGAACTGCAGCATTTGCTTTGTCCCCATTGGACTGCCTCACATCAGCTCCCTGCTTCCCAGAACCCCACCTGCAGTACAGCGATCATCAAGACTAGGACAGTTCCCTGAGGAACAAGGGCACGGGCTTTGCTTTGCATTACGTAGGCCCGGCCCAGCCAGTGTTGAGTATGTAGGCCCAAAGAGATGATTTACAAAGGATACTAGGACAAAAGAATTGTCAGCATGCGCACGCGCACATAAAATGCTATTGGGTTTCATCCATCAAGATGCCTTTGAACAGATCTCATAAACATAAAAAAAATGTTTACGATGGTGAACAATGCACTTTAATATCTCCTGAATAATTTGATTTGTCAGGAGCGCCCACTGCAATATTTTCTCATTTTTGTCCTCCCCGGCTGCTACTGACCACTCTAGAAGAGATGAGCTTCCAACTGTATTAATAGCTTTTTCATCTTCCTGCCACTGCTCCCTCTAAATGGCTTGCTGTTATCTATGCATGAAATAAATAACGGCTACCTTTCATGTCTCCCAAATTCTCCTTGTGCCTAGAGATTAGAGAAATGAACTCTCTCCAAGGGCTCTCCAAATTCCTGTGCTGCAAGCAAACTTGGGAAGGCTAGTTCTATAGGGAGCCCGTGGGAATTAGGGAATTCTGGACTTTTTTTTTTTTTTTTTTTTTTGGTCACAGGGGAGATTTCATACAGTCTCAGTGTAAGGTGCTCAGCAGTTGGGTGAAGACTTCACTGGGTTGAAATCCTTTTTACAAATTCCCATTAAGTTCATAGCTATTCTCTCTGTGGAGAACTGTGTAACATGGCAGGTAGACATTATACTCCCAAATCTAACAGACATGGGTTCAAATCCCAGCTCTACCACTTAACTCGCTCTGTGACCTTAGGTAAGTTGCTTGGCCTCTCTGATGCTCACTCTCCTCTATTTGATAGAAACAACAACAAAAAAACTATAACTTTTGGGGGGTTTTTCATGATCATTTTATTATCCTCACTTCACAGTTGAGCAAACGGATCCAGAGAAGTTCAGTAGTGTGTTTGTGTCCACAACTGAGAGTGAATGGCAAGGGCTGGAGTCAAATCCAGTTTTGTCTGATGGCAAAGTTTGTGTTCATTCCAGCCAGATGATTAGCACCAGGTTATCAGGTTATCAGGTTAGTCCAGATGACCTGAAGAGAGCCAGGCCCATAGGAGAGACCCAGATGTAAGTCTTAACCAGCTCTTATGATGTGGTCGATCTGGGTCCACTTATAAGTACTGTCATCATGAATTATGGGGTTGGCAGCCAATATGAATGTCAACGTTAAGAACAGCTATCGTCAAAATTCTCTGAGTTCACCTGGGAGATGACATGGGTGGGGTGGGCTGGGACGTGGCCAGTGTTTGGTGTTAGAGATATTTAGGTTTAAATATGTGCTTTGTCTCTTGCTACAGGTATGTCTCTCTGAGCCTCAACATTTCTATCTACGAAACAAGGGTGATAATTTTTACCCTAGAGGGATGTTTTGAGGATAAAATAAAGCAGTGAAGAGAAGAGCCTTAGCTCAGCTCTCCTCCTTCTCCTCCTTCTCATCATCACTAGTGACAGGTAAATAACACAGCAAGCTTTGAAGAGGCCCCAGCTCATCCTCCATTAGAAGAAACCACAGGAATAAATAAATCTTCATGACCTTAGATTAGGCAAAGCCTTCTTAGATCTTATTACCAAAAGCAGAAATGACAAAAGAAAAGGGTAGATAAGCTAGATTTTATCAGAATTAAAGCCTTTTTTTTTTCTTCAGATGATGCCGTCAAGAAGCTGAGAAAATGGCCCACAGGCTGGGAGAAAAATATTTGAAATCATGTATCTGGTAAGGGACTGGTCTCCAGCAGATGTGAGGAACACTCATGATTCAATAATGAATAGACAAAAGCCAGTTATAAGTGGTTAAAGGAGCTGAATAGATATCTTCCAAAGAAGACAGGCAAATGGCCAGCAAGCACATGGAAAGTTGCTCAACACCATTAATAATCAGGGAAAGGGAAATCCAAACCATGGTGAGATGCCAGTTCACACACACTGGAATGGCTAGGACTGAAAAATACAAGATACCAACCAGGGTTGAGGAGGATGGGAATATGTTGGTACCCTCGTACATTTTCAGTGGAAATGTAAAATGGGGCAGCCACTTTGGAAAATAGTTGGCCAGTTCCTCAAAAAGTCAAACATAGACTTCTCATATGACTCAGTACTTCCACTTTTGGTGACTTAGCCAAATCCGCTCACCCAAAAACTTGTGCACAATACTATTTGTAATAATCTTTTAAAAAAAATTTTTATTTATTTATTTATTTGACAGATAGAGATCACAAGTAGGCAGAGAGGCAGGCAGAGAGAGAGGAGGAAGCAGGCTCCCTGCTGAGCACAGAGCCGGATGCGGGGCTTGATCCCAGGACTCTGGGATCATGACCTGAGCTGAAGGCAGAGGCTTAACCCACTGAGCCACCCAGGCACTCCCTGGGCATAAGATATTTTTAAGAAAACTGAGAAAATAATGGCTAACATCTACTAGATACTTCTTCCACCTCCCAGGGCCCCTCCTAGGTAGGCATTTTATATGCAGTAGCTCATTTTAATCCTTATGGTAGCTCAGTGAGGGAGCATTCTGTCTGCATTTTACAGAGGAGCAAACCTGCAGGCTTAGGGGTCTGACACCACCAATGAGGAAGCAGTGCGGGCAAGAAACGAACCTGGGTCTAGATGACTCCCGAGTCTACGGACCCCCTCATCCACTCACTGGCCCTGTGATCTTTGACCAATCTCTCCTCTAACCTTCATTTCTCATTATTTAAGAATTAGAGCATCATTTCCTTTTCTATCAGATATCTTGGTTAGTATCTGAACTTGGTCCACTTTGGCCTGGACCCAAGACAGTCTGATAGGAAAACATGGATGCCTAAATTCACAAAGGACATAAAAGAGCATCCAGCCAGGCTTGGCACATTGATTTCACCTCTAATCTAATTTTGACCAGTGGCAGAGGCCCCCTGGCACCCTCTCCTGGGAAGGATTATTAAGATCACAACCAGTCTGAGCAGGCCAGAATGCTGTGATCTATTAGTGATGTCTGGCATGGGTGAAGACGTGGACTGAAGAGGTCTGTGTGAGGCAAAAGAAACTCCTGCAAATTCCAAGTGTCCTTGAAAAATTAAAACCTGCCCACTTATTTTCTTTCTTTCTTTTTTTTTTTTAAGAAAGATTTTATTTGTTTATTTGGCAGGCAGAGATCACAAGTAGACAGAGAGGCAGGCAGATAGAGAGAGAGGTGGAAGCAGGCTCCCTGCTGAGCAGAGAGCCCATGCGGGGCTCGATCCCAGGACCCTGGCATCATAACCTGAGCCAAAGCAGAGGCTTTAACCCACTGAGCCACCCAGGTGCCCCCCACTTATTTTCTTTGTCTAAGGTAGAGAGCAACTTGACTCACTGGAAGCCAGTTACTGACTTTGACAGCATGGACATGAATTTCCAATAATCTGAACATGACTCATCCTCTGCGTTCTCTGGGCATCATCTGGTTCTTGACTTGTCTCCATTGATTCGAACACATTGACAACACAGTAAAGAAACAAAACACTTTTCCCAGTACTTTTGAATTGAACATAGAAGGGGAAAAAAGGTATTTTGTTGGGTCAAAAAGGAATCTGGTTCTCTCAAGGATCACTTACTGCTTGGCAGGCCAAGAAAGGCAGAGTAGAAAGCATTCCCCAAGCTGCTGACTCAGGAACCTGTCCATCTCAGCAAGGGTTTCCTGATTTACAATGCCCCACACCAAGGAGACCATTAAAAAAAAGTATACGAACCAGGGAATGCACCAAGGAAAGCAGACGCCTTTCCACCTTCAGAGAAGAAGGATTTATATAGGAACTTGCTAAAAATAACTCCCAGGTGTGACAGGCTGCATTGTACCAACCACCTCGCAATTACCATGGGTGGAGGTGTGGAGGTGTGTTGGAACATTGGCAAAGCAAAGAAGAGGAAGACCCGGCAATGCTGTCTATTTAGTCTTGGGGTTCAGTGCAAAAGGTTGGAATTTCTGACAGATTTGTGTCTGAATCTTGTTTGGATTGCTTCCCGCTGTGCGACATTGGGTGAGTCATTTCACCTCTCAGAGCCTCAGGTCCCACATCTTGAGAATGGGGAGCTGGTTACATACCTTCCCCTTGGTACATAATGGTGATGATTCAATGAAATGAAGACTAGTGGAGTGCCTCTCAGTGGAGTGCCAGCAACATGGTCACCCCTGTCCCTGTCACTGTGAGTGCACTAATTGCTTCTGAGATGAGGAAGGAGAATATTTATATTTCTTAATGAGTGTTATACAGATTAATATTAAAGTGAGTCAGAATCCCCATATTAAATTTGAGAGAGTAATAAGGAAAGCTGCCAGCTAATAGACCTGGTCCTGACTCTGTATTCACTTGCTGTTCAGACCTGAGGGTTTTACCACACTTCTCTGAGCCCCAGTGGCCCATCGGTTACATAGAAAATGGAAGCACAGAGTTTAAGACATGAACCTAAGGGTTCAAGTCCTAGCTCTGCATTTTTCTGAGCCTTGGTTTCCTGACCTGTAAAATGGGGGCAATGATAACAGCAGCAGCTTCCCAGAGAAGATGAACCAAAAAAAGCAATCAAACACGAGAGCAATACTAATTCTTAGCTTCTTTAATTACACTAATGTAATTATATATTGTTATATGTCATTAAATGATTAGATCTCAGGTTCCAGCTCCCTTCAGGAAGCCAGGAGCAGCAGCAGGACGGAAGGAAACCAAATTGCAGTGAATTTGTCCACAGTGTACCACACATAGGGAGATGAGGATCACATGATGAGGCCGCCAAGACCCTAAGACTCTCCCTCCCTCAAACGCCCTATCCTCCTCTCCTCTCTAAAAGCAACCAAGACTATTTAGAAAGTTGTAACAATGTAAATGTCTCCATCCGGGACTCTGTAGTTCAAATTCTAAGAGAAAGCCAGGTTCCTATATCAGCATTAATTAAAATGCCAGCTAGTAAGAGTCCCATTTTTCAACCAATAAATATAATTCCTATCTGGTCGGCAGGAATCCTTAAGCCACATAAACCCAGGCTAGAGTTTTATGTAACCTTAAAGAACTCTTGATAGCTTCTGGAGTCTTTCCTCTCCCCACCCATCTTGCAGCACTGAGAAGGTCTACTCTGTGCGTTAATGGGAGAAATAGCTTCCCTCGGCACTTTCCCCATCTGTCTTAATTTTTTAAATTATACTTTTATTAAACCCTTAAGGAAAATGGACTTGCAGACTTCTCATTAAACAGGGAACTATGCAGTGCATAAAACAGAGAGATGAATTTTTTTCTGAAAGCTACACTCACAATTTGCCTTAATGAATTCTCCCTCCGCTGCTATATTACAGAGAGTGTGCAAATAAATAGGGCACTTTGTGAGTGGTGGATGGGCAAATGGATATTTAAGCAGTCGATAATCATTCTTGCAGCCTCCAATTGGGATCTTTCTTCCTAGGAACTCAAAGCATTTGGCAGCCCTCTCTCCCTGGAGACTGAACATGTGCCAGGGTGGGAAGTTAACTCATCCCTGGAACCCATCACGGAGGGAGAATGGCTCCCATGCATCAGCCTCAGAGCATCCATGGGAGTGCCCTCTCTAGAAGAATGCACAATGTTTATTGAGCACCTACTCTAACCAGGCATGTGGCTAGGTGCTTTTCCTAGGATCCGAGGTTCTCAGCTCTGGTCAATTGGATTGCTATTTCCATCTCCACATCCCTCCCTGATAGAATTATGTATCTATGCCCTTTGCCCATGTGACTTGTACCTGGAGTCTTCTTCTTCACCCCATTGTTGTTTGGTCATGTGACTTGCCTTGGCTAGTGAAATGCAGGAGGTAGTGATGGTCTTACGTTCTAAGCTGGGCTTCAAGAGGCATCACAATCTCCTGCACTCTTGACATCACCATTATACTAGGGGCACGCCCCCCAGAGAGCTGCTGGTCCCCGAACAAGACCCACAGAGCAGATGCACAGCCTAGAATTATACCCAGCTGAAACTGACCAGATGTTAGCCCATCCACACACATAGAATTTTGAGAAAAATACATGTTTGTTATTGTAAGTCATTGAGATGTGAGAGTTATTTGTTTCATAGCATTATTGCAGCAGGGGCCAACCGATAGATCAAAAGTGCCCCAGAAGCAAAATGTTGATGCCTAGGCATCCCCATCCTAGGGATTCTGACCCAGGACCAATTTGAGGCAAGAAATTGTTAGATTTCTCATGGTTAGAGATTTAGCAAACAAGGTAGAACTTCGGACTGGAGACTGGAGTGGACTGGCCGGGACGTTCATGAGATGTAAGTTTCAGGACCCGTCACCTGAATGGACTTGCTAAATACATATGTATACTCATACTTCAGTTTTATTAATAATTCCCCTTAAAAGTTATCCAAATTGTAAAAGCTTCAGCCCCCAAGTCCTGATGTGATCCCGTTAGGGATTTTGGCCAAAGTTCACCAAGACATTAGGTCCTTGGGATGAGCCTACACCTGTCCTGCAAACTCTGCACCCAGTGATGTTTTACCTGCCTTCTACCTGCCTCCCCAAGGAGGAAGGTCTAGGCGTGTGGCCACAGAACCCCGGAGTGGAGCCTCAGCGGTATTATCGACGTGCTTATCTTGGATGCAGCTGCATTTCTGGAATTCTTCATTTCTTCATCTGTACAATGGACAGCACATGTATAAGGGCCGGGAGCATATGAGCCAATGGCTCTGTGCAGAGCTGGCCATTGCACAGAAGCAATATGTAGTGACTTAGCACTTAGCCTCTGGAGGTAGAATACCCAAATTCAAATCCTGCCTCTGCCACTGACCAACTATATGACTTTCAGGTTCCCACGTTTCCAAGCCTCGGTTTCCTCAACTGTGAAATGAGGTTAATATAACTCCATCCTGAGGTCATTCTGAAGATGAATAAAATGACCCATGGAAAGGATTAGCTGATTCCCTAATGCAAAGTGAGTGTTCATAAATAGCAATTGTTAGTATTTTGCAAACACAGGTGATATCTCTGTTCTGAAGTATGCAGAGATGTCAAAAGGCCGAGGTCAGGATTAGGCTGAAGGATCCCATGACCCTGGAGCTGGGTTATGCCAACAGGCCACCCAGGGCTCAGCACAACCTCAGGTTGTGGTGCAGACAGAGCTTACCCCTCGCAAAGGCAGCCTGCCATAGGCCACCAAGCCTGTTTCCCTCTGCAGAGACCTGGCAGCCACGTGCACCAGATCTCAATTCATTCCCATATCATTTCCCCAGATATCTCCCTGGGGCTGATTGATGGCGACAGGCGACAATCTATAGCTGTGTGACAGAATGTTTACTACCAGCCCTCTAGGAAATGATTACTTCGAGGTAATTTTGAACCTCCAGACTATGATGCAGTGTCTCATATATTAAACTGCAGCAAGCAGTGTATAAAAGTATTACAAGGAGACCTTGTATTTCACGGCTTACTGGGGAAGGAGCACACGCGGGCAAATTGGTTTCAGGGGAAGGCAAGCACAGAGGATTCAAATTCTTTGCATCCAACTTTATGGAAGGAACAGAGGATGAAGCTTCAAGTCTACATGGCTGAGGGCAAGGCCCATTTTATACTGCTGGCCTTCTCCAGGGGAGACCCTACAGTTAATGCCACTGAAGCCACAGGCACTGTAATTCATACTATCAAGGCTCTAGGACCTTGCCACAGCTGCTTCCAGAAACTGGTTGGCTTTCTTCCTGCCTCTCCCACAACCACTACCAATAATGGAGTCCTTGGTGGTATCTCCCTCACAAATCTCTCTTCCATATGAAAGTTTCCTAGTTGTTAGATCTATAGACCAATGGAACAAAATGGAGCCCAGAGATGGACTCACACATATATAATCACTCGATTAATAATGAAGGCTCACTGGAAACAGAGGGGAAAGGATGCTGTTTTCAAATACTGGTAATGGTTCAATTGGATATGGGCAGCCATATAGAAAAGAAAAAGAAAATTTCGTCTTGAACACTACCTTACACCATACACAAAAATTAATTCCAGATGGATTATAGAGCTAAATGTGAAAGGTAAAACAATGAAACATTGAGGGGAAAACAGAATGTCTTCATGATCTTGGGGGTTGGCAAAGATTTCTTTCTTAAACAGTTGCGTAAGAGCTACCTAAGGGAAATACTGATAAGTTGGACTACAACTACATCTTTTGACAGTAATCAAAACATGCCATGAAGCAAATGAAAAGATGACTTGGAGAATGGGAACAGATACTGTAAATTCAAAATAAATTTCTATCCAAAGTATGGAAAACAGTTGACTCTTGGACAACACAGGTTTGAACGGCAAGGGTCCACTTGTATGCAGGTTTTTTAAACAAATACAGTACAGTGCTGTTCATGTATTTTCTCTTTCTTATGATTTTCTTAATAAGATTTTCTTTTCTCTAGCTTACTTTATTGTAAGGATACAGTATATAATACCTATAACCTACACATGTGTTAGTCGACTTTATGTCTTTGTAAAGTTTCCACTCAGCAGTGGACTGTTGGTAGTTAAGTCTTGGGGAAGTCAAAAATTACGTGCTGATTTTCAATTGCACAGGTGTCGGTGTCCCCAGCCTCTGCATTGTTCGAGGGTCAACTGTAACTCTTACGACTTAGTAAAAGACAGATGGCCCCAAAGAAAACTGGGCAAAAGACATGAACAGGGAGTTCACAAAAGATGATATCTAACTGTCCAAAAGATACATGAAAAGGTTCTTAGACATCAGGGAAATACAAATCAAAACTACAAATGTCATATCCCTCACTCTTACTGTAACAGGTTAAAATTAAAAAGACAGAGAACACCACCCATCCAAGCAATTGCAAACTCTCTTACATTATGTGGCAGTATAAATTGGTATAAACACTTCATAAAACAATTTCATAGTATCTGCTAAAGCCAACCACACACATAACCTATGAGTCAGCAACTCTACTCAGAGGAAATGCACACATCTGTTCACCAACAAACATGTGCACGCATATTCATAGGAGTCCTACTTGTATTAGCTGAAAACTGGAAATAACCCAAACATCAATAAAGAGTTGAATGAGTAAAAAAACCAAAGGAATAATCACACAGGGAATAGCACACCTAAATAAGAATGAATGACCTACAACTAAGGCAACAACACATGAAACTCACAAACAAAATGTTGAAAATAGACACAAAAGAATACATAGCTAATGTATTTTTATATCATTTCATTTGATTATATTTATATTCCATTCCATTTATATTTCCATGAATAGAAATTCCATTAATTTTTCTGTATATATAATTTTGCATAATTTAATTTATCTCAGGTTCAAAAATTAGCAAAACTAACCCATGCTCTAGAGCTCTAGACAGTGCGTACTCCTGGGGAAGAGTGAGGGGAAGTGGGCTCAGCGGGGTCTTCAGGGGAGCTGGTAACATTCTATTTTGTGTTTTAGGCATGGATACAGGAGTATGTTCAGTTGGTAAAATTTATTATTTATTTATTTATTTATTTAAGAGCTCATAGAGGGAGTATGGGAGAGAGAAGCAGACTCCCCTACTGAGCAAGGAGCCTGGTGCAGGGCTCGATCCCAGGACCCTGAGATCACAACCTGATTTGAAGGCAGACACTTAACCGACTGAGCCACCCAGGTGCCCCCAGTTTGTAAATATTTGACAGGTGGTATACTTAGGCTTTGTGTGATTTTCTACACATATGTTATCCTTTAATAAAAAAGTAAAACAAAAACCATCCAAGTTTTTCAAGATTGGGTCCTAGGGTTGGGCCACATGCTTCCAAGTGAATTGTTGGCTTTCCTTTACTCGAGTACCACAGGTAGGTGGGATTCTTAAGGGAAAGCACCCCCACTAAGGAAGAACATTCTATGATGCTCACTGGTCTAAAAGGCGTAAAAAATATCCACGAGGGCAGGTGGAGGGAGAGGAGAAAATAGTTTCCACTCTCAAGCACCATACCCCATGCTGACTACCTTTGCACACATCACTTCATTCAAGCCTCACCGCTGCTCATGAGGTGAGTACTGTACCATCCCATGAGGGAGGTCTGCTGAAGAAACTGAGGCACAAGGAGGGGCCAGAACACGCACCCAGGTCTCTATGGCTCCAAACCCATGCCCCCAACCTCCATGGGTAGCCAATGGCATGTTGTAGCTGCATACTAGGTAAAAGCAGCTGTCCTTCCAGAGCCCCCTGTCTCAGCGAACTCCCAGCAGAAATGTGGGGATCACAGCTGGCCAGAAAAGGCTGGGCTTCTCTGCAGGAACACACGCACTGCCCTCCTGCTCAGCGTCATCTGTGCCTTTAATTGGCATGACCCACTCACAATAAGGAAAATGTTTACAGTGTTAACAAGGCAAACTGTTAATTAAGACAGCAGTACCTTCAGGGGATTTTAATTTAGGGTAGGCACCAACCAGGATAAAGAAGACATTCAAACCATCGGATTTGTGTAGTTTTCTACACCCAACTGGCTACCACACAGAATTTAATAAAGATGATGTTTGCTTGCTAATTATAACTTCCAGACACCTGCAAACGAGTCCTTCACCATTTCGGTAGAGTTCAGAGCCTGTATGTGGGTGCTAATAACTTGAGAAAGGGAGGATCTGTTAGGCAATGAAGAGGAAGGGGAAGAGGTGAGCTTCCCTGGTTCAAATCCCAGCTCCATCATGTACTAGCTATCGTAAGTTACTCACCCTCTCTGAGTCTTGGGTCCCTCATCTATAAAATAAGGACTGTGCCCAGCTAACAGGGTTTTTGAGATTATTAAATTAGAATATATATCTGTATGTGTATACACACACATTTTATATATGTACATACACACATCTTATTTAGCAAAGTCCTGGGCCTATAGCAAATGCTCAGTTACTACTATTCCACTCACAGCTTATTGTCCTGGGTTTGGCTTTGGGGAACTGACTTAGATGTCATAAAGATCTTGACTTCAGACAAATTATGTAAGCTGCCCAGGGCCACAGAGCTCATGTTTGATAGTTGGCCTGGTGATGTTGGGTCCCAACCGTATGTGACTTCTGAGTCACTCCTTCTTTACTTCATTCCATTCCAGATATGAACTGAGTTTGCACCCTCCAGTGCCGGCCCAGAAGCTCGAGTCAGAGTAATTTGCATGCAGGGCCCAGCTGGGCACAGAGTGGGGAACCCCTGTTGTTTCAAAGCAGATTGCCTTTACACTGCTGTTCCCCATGGGACTTTCAACTCTGGCTGCCATTCTCCACCAAGAATGAGGTAGCTTGTAGATTTCATAGCGTCTGGAGGATCCATTAAGGATTGAGGCACAAGAAAAGGTAAAGAGATGTTGGAATTATTAGAACCTCTATGAACAACTGCAGAGTCTCCCCTCTGTGCAGTCATTACCTTCTCATGTTCCTTGTGAGTGATGGGGTGACCAGAAGATACTGGGCCAAAGTGCTCAAATGCTGGATTCCAAAATAAACAAGCTTGGACTGCTCTAACGTCCAGATTCCCACTGCTTAAGGTGCATCCCTGCCCACCCCAGCCCTGGCTTCTCTGGATGACTTGATTCCTACTCATTCCAGGACTCAGATATAGATCCAAGCTCATCTGCAACCCCTAGTGAGTGAAAAAAGATGAGCTTTTATCCTAATCGTTGATTAATTTATTGTTAAATTACATACATAGTCTTGTATTAATACATATATTATGGTGAAGTGTCTATTATAAAACATGGAGAAAATACATTAAATATAAAAGGAAGATATGGAAGGTCTAATACCTTCTTATTACTCCCTTATACATATAGCCAATTCTCCCTTTCCCATGCAGTATGCCCATTCACAGAAGAGCTGCCCACTTCTCCAAAGAATTGTCCTTGGCCAAAGGGAGCTGCCTCACTTGGAAGTGGGCATTCCTCATCATTGTAGGGTCGGGTGGCTGATGGAGGTATATGAAAGGTCAACCCCCTGTGGTGCAGTTCGCCTTCTAGAGCTCCCAGCTGGATCAAGCCGAAGCTGGATTCCAGCTGGGACCACACCTTTGCTTATGTTTCTACTCTATCCTGCTTCCCTTACTCTCTCATAGGTTCCTCCTAAGTGCACTGCCTGAATAAGTTACATGCATCCAAATCCTTGCCTCAGGCTCTGCTTCCAGGGAAATTGAACTAAGATAGAACATTATGAAACATGGCCAGAAACACAACTTCCAAAACAGACACAATAGAAAACAAACAGAAATAGAGGTTCTTATACCTTCTTCCCACACCCAGAAGGATCATTCTACATTTCCTCCCCTTTGTAGATGCCCCACTTCAGAGACCAGCTTATGGTAAGCCTAGCCTTGGCAGGGTTTGAGGCAGAGGAGAGACTGGGTCAGATCTGTGGTTGAAAAAGTTCTGGCTGCCCAGAAGAGAGTGGAATGGGGTGGGGCCCAGGTTGGAAGCAGGTAGGGCAGTGAAGAGGAGGTTACAGGCATCCAAGCAAAAGCTGGTGGCAGCTTGGACTAACGTGGTGGAGGAATAGTGAGAGGTGGCTGATGGGAAAAGACTTAGAGGTAGGACGCCCAGCACATGCCAGCTGAGTGGCTGTCAGAGGCCTGGAAAGGAGGATGGAGGGGGAGGATGCCTGGTGTCTCATGTGGACAGTGCTATGTCCACTGAGACAGGAATCTAGAGATGGAGCAGGCACGTGGGGGCAAAAGACAAGTTTCATTTTGGACAACTCCATCTCCATCACCCCAGCCAAGGTCTCTTTTTTTGCAAAGAATCTGGAGTTCAGAGAAGAGGCACATACATTCTCCATCACAGGGGTACATACAAGGGCACAAGCCACAAGGCATACCCAAGTCTTCGAGACAAGATTCAGTTTATCCTGTTGGCCATTTGTCGAGCGCTCGCTATAAACAAAGCTCTTTGCTGGGTGCGAGGTAGACACAAGGGGTAGGCCCTCTGGAAGCTCGCAGTTCCCAGGGAGGGACAAGCACACTCAGAAAAGGCTCCAATTGACTTTGCTGTTTAATAAACATCTAACATCTAAGTTTAATAAACTTAGATGTTTAATAAATATCTGTTGAATGAATGAACTGACCACTTATCATATATGCCAGATGTTGGGAAAAAATTGGTACCTAATAAGTGACATTATTTTTTCTGATTCTTGCCTTTTATTTTTTAATTTTCTTTTTTAAAAAAAGATTTTGTTTATTAGAGAGAGAAAGAGAGAGAATGTGCATGCACAGAGGGAGAGGGAGAAGCAGACACCCTGATGAGCAGGGAGCTTAACACAGGTTTCCATCTCAGGACACTGGGATCTTGACCCGAGCTTAAGGCAGATGCTTAACCGACTGAGCCACCCAGGGGTTAACAATTTTTTGAATTTTCTTAACAATTCTATAAGACAAGCATGGCTGCTTTCTCCATTTTTAGGAGAGAAAACTGAGGTCCTGGGACTCTAAGTTCATCGTCCAAGATCACACTGCTTGTAAGTGATAGAACAGGATCCCAACGCAGGCCATCTGGGTCTGGAACCTGTGTCCTCAGCCCAAAGATTACTAATCATTTGATGTATGTAAACCACAGAGTTACAGTCCTCCTCTGATTCCAGAAGCTTCTCTGAGCCTGGCCTGGGCGTCTGGACTCTTGCCTGTAGGTAATAGGGGGCCCCCCAGAAGAATGGGATCAGAGGCCTGACAGGGGCACATATGGGATTTAGGGAGACAACTCTGGTTCCCAGGAAGGATTGGGACTAAGGTGAGGCCATAATGAGGCACAAAATTCAAGGAGATGCCAAACAAGAACAACAAAAACCTCTCAGTTAATCAAGGTAAAGTTGGTAGTACTGATACTTCCTTTTGTCTCAGACTCCAACGTGGCTCAGCAAAGCACTCTTACCAATCCTGTCCTCATTTAAAATTTCGATATTTTGCTCACCACAGCTTTTTTTTTTTTCTGCAGTAATTAAAAAAATGGCATTAAAATGTTACTGTTCCCGGGGCGCCTGGGTGGCTCAGTTGGTTGAGTGACTGCCTTCGGCTTGGGTCGTGATCCTGGAGTCCTGGGATCGAGTCCCATGTCGGGCTTCCGGCTCGGCAGGGAATCTGCTTCTCCCGCTGATCTCTCGTCTCTCATGCTCTCTCTCTCTCTCTCTCAAATAAATAGATAAAATCTTAAAAAAATAATAATAAAATGTTACTGTTCCCGATTGCTGAGATTTTTGGCGCCCCCTTAATTTTGTGCCCAAGTCCAGGCCCTTCACCCACGGCTGGTTTACTCACATTTCCTCAAGGCAAGACTTGTCCAAGTCTCGGTTTTTATATCTGTGAAATGGGAATTATAGCACCCACCCCTCAGAGCTGCCAGGTGTGCTGGATGGGATTCTCCAGGCACAAGGATTGCTTTGTGAGTGGTGAACTGTGTGACTCACGGAGGACATTGTCCATTCCCATACAGCAAGGTCACCCAGCATGGGAGGTACCCTTAGCAGGACTGGGAGTCACTCAGGATTTTCCTTCTAAACGTCAATCTTTGATCATACCGTTCCCCATCCTGTTCTCTCCTCTACCACTTCCTGACTCCACTGCCTCCCCAGTAAAGACAGTCAGAATGGCTTATTCCTAAAGAAATGTTAGGGCCAGAAAAATCCTCCAGGAATTTGCTGGGGGGAAAAAAAGTGTTCTTGTTTTTGGCAAAATCCATTCTGAACCAGGCAGTTGAAAACAAACACGGCTCCTTCCCCTGGTGTCGGGAAACCATACATTGTGTTTGGAGGCCTCCTGGAGTGGGCTGAAATATTCTTTCTCTCGGGGGAAATGAAACTCGGCTTCGTACACTACAGTTGGGACTGTTTCCAACCCCACAGTCAGGACATTTGCTATTCTGATTGTATAAGACCGAGTCAGTTACACACGCTGGGGCTTCTGAATATATTTACAAGGAAATCAGCATAATGCGCAGTTAATATTCAGAATGTGATTAATCCAAAAGCCGCACTCCATATTCCAATTACATCCACTGCTCCCCGATGTGGGCTGGGTTTTGCTTAAATGCATATGGAGTCAATTGGAGCGCCAGATTTATGGAAGCTGCCTAAAGTCTGGAGCTCTAACAGTAATAAGTTATATTCCTATTATGTGGTGGGCAATAAAAAATCTGATATTTATTCTGCTGGATTTTGAGAAACTCTTGGAAAGATCCTAGGCTGCTGGAACACAGGGACATATTTCACAAACAAATGTCCCCACTGTGGTTTCACAGCTTAGATGTGATGGAGCCACCGTGAAGTCTGGTACCCAAATACTGGAGAAGGCCAGCCAGCATCCCCAACATGGCCGGTAGGTCCTCACTACCCTAGCATAAGAACTTGGTTCTGTCCTCCCAGAAAGGCATAGGATGTGACCTTGGGCAAGACCCTCAGACCTCCCTGAGCCTCTTTTTCTCCATCTGTCAAAGGGGAATGGCCATAGCAACCTGAAAGTTCTCTTGCAACGATTAAATGAAGTGATGAGCATGGGTGTGCACGGGCCAGTATCTGGTGCATAGTAAACAACTAACAGATTATTCTTTCTAACAGATGTGTTTAAAAGAAGAAATGGAATTTACAAATGAATAAATGGATTGGAGGGTTTTTTTTTTTCAGTGCATGAAGGTACTTACTAGAACAGGGTGTCCTTAAAATGTGGTAACCATACCACTGGGGGAGAGGGGCATAGGGAATGATGTTTCACGATGCATGATAGTGATTTTTTTTCTAAAGTTGGGCACTTACTTTAATGTATCTTGAGGGTAAATAACAAACACAGGAACCACATGATTTCATGATTATGATTATTTGCCAAGACTCTGGAAGGCTGGCTATTGGGATAAATGTTTTTTAAAAGAATAAGGTGTAACTAAAGATAGGCCAAAAAATCTCGAAAGTAATAGTAAAATAACTGCAGCTTAGGAAGCATTATTCTAGAAGGAGTAAAAATGGTGACAAGAAATCTTGGGGTTAGCTCAGTTCTTTCTAAACACAAAAACAAATCAGGGACCATGCAGGGTGTGATGGAGTCACGTGAGTACCCTAGGGTCATTCAGAATTCCCCAGATGGCACCCATTGCCCATTTATACCCATCCATCACCTGCAGGAAAACAAGGCACTGAAAAATGGCACCACTTTAGAGGGAAACTCGAAAGTTCTCGAATTTATTTTTTAAGCAAATCATTGGCCCGCTTTGATAGTTCGCAACCCGTTCAAGTTATTTTCCAACACCCTGGTAAGCTGATGGCCATCCAGCACTGACCAGTGCAGTGGCTGAGAACCACTGGTCTCCAGGACCATGACACACGGTTGAATGAAAACCACCCTGGGTATCAAGAACCCAAACTCAAACCAAAACAGGAGAGATCTGGCTCTACCTTCTTCCGCTACCATGCCTTAGCCGGAGAGCGGCTAAGGCCACCGTCACCCGCTGTCCTAATTACAGAGTTCCCTGCACCTTGGAAGAGAAATTCATTTCAGGCTGGACACTGTGCAGAAAGACAAGCTTATGGAGCAGCAAGGGATGGGTTTGGTTGGTTGGGCATGGACCTCTTGTTACACAAATTTCTGAAGTTTTCTTGTGCACTTGGAAAGAGCAAAACCTCTTTTCCTTTGGCAACTGCTACGGTGCTGAAGGCTTTTCAGATGACCAAGGGCAGGGGTTCTCACTCAGAAATGGTGGGTAAGAATCAAGGTCTGAGGACCCCGTGAAATGATGGGCAAACTGGGGAAACCAGTATGAGTGTGTGTGTGCGCACGCGCCAGCGGGTGTCTGCGGGGACTGGTGCATTTCTGTGGGAGAAGGTTCGTGGCTTATCAGAGACTGTCAAAGTGGCCGGTTCGGGTTTTGTCAGCTGTTTGGAGCTTCAGGGATATGGGAGCTTAACACTGAAAGGGAAGAAGTGTATTGGTCAAGAGTGCAGAAGGTGGGGGCGCCTGGGTGGTTCAGTGGGTTAAAGCCTCTGCCTTTGGCTCAGATTGTGATCCCGGGGTCCTGGGATGGAGCCCCGCATCGGGCTCTCTGCTCAGCAGGGAACCTGCTTCCTCCTCTCTCTCTCTGCCTGCCTTTCTGCCTACTTGTGATCTCTGTCTTTCAAATAAATAAATAAAGTCTTAAAAAAAATAAAATAAATTCTATAAAAAAAAAGAGTGCAGAAGGTGGTTTGGGGTGATGCTGGGATAGAAAAGGAGGCTTGAGAAATACTTCCCTGGACTCTGAGTCCATGGTGTTGGAGAATTACAGTAAGTGAACGTGAGTCATTTTTCAATTATTCCTGGGGTTGTTAAGCCGTTCTTTTGATCTCAATACTTCTTTCAGCTGGTCCATATGGATCCCGACTCATCAGCATCACACTGACACTTCCCGCCAAGTCTCCCATCTCTTCTGCCAGATGCTGGTCTCCTGGAGCGCAGGAGCTCTGGCTAATTTCACAGCACATCTTCTTTTACCTCTGAAGCTGCCGCTTGGTGGATATTTGCCAGAAGAAAGATTGTGCCTGTTTTCAGGCATCAACGGTCAAAAGACCGTGAGCATTGCATCCAAATGGACATGGACTCAAACTGTTATCTCCATTACATAGTCATAAGGTGTTCTCGGGCTTGTTTCTTATCTGCTTCCATCCTCAGTCTCCCATCTGAGAAATGGGGTGAATGTTCCCAGTGTCCATGGTTATTGTGATAATTGAGTGAGTGGCGTTAGCATCATTCCTAGCCCCATATGAGGAGTGCCATCAGTCATGGTTACTGCTCTACAAAATACATTTGTTTGAAAGACTGACCCTACTTAATTGTTTAAAAATCATTTAAGGTCAGCTGCATACAGCTCAAATCGCCACTAGCTTTCACAAAAGTATTATGCCATCAACTAAGCCCCCTAAGTCCTTTCTATGTAGGGGAGCAATGATGCAATTCCAGGCTTCATGGGCTCAGCAAGGAGAGGGTGGGGTGGGTGTCCTTTACAGACTCCATGTAAGCTCGAACAGAAAGAGCTAGATACCATGGACATTCTTCTGGACGTGGGATCCGAGAAGGCATCCTAGGTGAGCAGACGTGAGGGAAGACAATATAAAGAGCAGGAGGGGCGCCTGGGTGGCTCAGTGGGTTGAGCATCTGACTCTTGATTTCAGCTCAGGTCATGATCTTGGAGTCCTGGGATGGAGCCCCATGTCAGGCTCCGTGCTCAGTGCAAAGCATGCTTGAGATTCTCTTTCTCCCTCTCCCTCCACCCCTCCCCCACTCCCGCTCTCTAAATAAATAAAAGTGCTGGAGAGATAGCTAGAGAAAAGCGCTGAAGGGGATTGTCCTCTTCATCTTTGAGTGAGGTCAGGGGCACTGTGTCAGAAACCTTAAGGCGAGAGCAAGCTTGTGAGTTAAAGGCCAGGGTCCCAGCACACCTGGAGCGAGATGAAGCAAGGAATCCATCAGGGTGGCCAGGCTAGGACCACTGCCGGCTGTGTCCCACCTGTTTTCCCTGCTCCCATTCTTGGAGCGGTCTTTTCCAATCACCTCCATTGCCATCGGGGAGATCACTTGGATCCTTCTGTTCCCTCTCATGGCTCTCTGTGGCCGGCAGGATGAAGTCCAAGTTCCTTTTCTCCTCAAATGTCCTACTGACCCCTGATGACCTAATCTCTGACCTCATGCCACACGGGGACCCCCGTGCTTCAGCGCACATACTGTGCACCAGCCTCCTAACTGCATCCATTCTCTTCATTGTGTGCGCCTTGCTCATTCCCACCCCAGGGCCTTTGCACCTGCTCTTCCCTGCACCTGATGTGTTCTTCCTCCAAGTGCTAGCCTGGCTGCCTCCCTCACTCCATTCTTGCCTTAGCTCCGCTCCTCAGACAGGTCTTCTCTGGTTTCGTTAAGAAGATCCTCCCGCGCTTCCTTTGCATCTTAGTGCTTTCTAAAATCTACTTTATTTTTGGGTTTCCTTGCTTATTTCTTTTTTTAATTTTTATTTCTTTTTTTAATTTCTTTTCAGTGTTCCAGAATTCATTGTCTATGTACCACACCCAGTGTTCCATGCAATACTTGCCCTCCACAATACCCACCACCAGAATTCAAGTTCCAGGAGAGCAGGGACTTCATCTAATTCACCACTCAGGGTGTGTCACTGTGGGTTCTCAATAAATCTAAATAATGAGTGGATTGAATGGGAAGCATGAAAACAAAGGCGTCTGGACCAAGTCTGAGGTGTGTTGAAGCCAGGGTTCTTCAGGCTCCCAGCAAACCCGTCGCCTGGGACTGAGCCTCAGGTGAGCGCACACTTCCCCCACCTTTTCCCTGCACTGCTTCTACCAACAAACAGCTCATGTCTCCTTTCACACTGGCTACCCCGGGGCTCACCCTGCACATAGTCACCCTTTCAACAACAATGCATGTGCACCTAGGAATGTGCTAGGTCCTACTGTGGGGCATCCAACACAATGAACAGAAACATAGACTCGGGGAGCAGTCTGTACCACAATTAGATCCAGGCTCTGTCATTTATTTGACTGCTGTTGGAGCTTGGGCAAATCTGTTTGCCTCGAAAAGCCTCAGTTTCTTCATCAAGAAAATGGGGCCAATAGTAGCACCTGCCTCACAAAGTGATGGGAAGGAAATGATGCGATGATCTAGTAAAAACCTCTAAAGAGACTGATGAGGTCAAGGGGCAAAGCCGTTCCTGCAGGAGGTCCCCAAAGCAGCCGGGGACCAGACTGGGAGCGTGGGGCCAGTCACCTCAGGTTTGCACGTGCTTGAACATAGCTGGCAAGGTGCACTTGCAGGCAGAGAGAACGCCCTGGCAAAAATTTGAAAAACTCTGGCCACCTGCATCAGCTCCACCCTGTTGAGGATTTGTGGGTTACACCTGTGCGGGGCACAGAGCTCCTTCCCAGAAGGGAGGCTTCTTTTATTTAGTTATTTATTTATTTAAAAAAATTTTTTTAAATAAACATATAATGTATTATCAGCCCCAGGGTACAGGTCTGTGAATCGCCAGGTTTACACACTTCACAGCACTCACCATAGCACATACCCTCCCCAATGTCCATAACCCCACCCCCCTCTCCTTATCCCTCCCACCCCAGCCACCCTCAGTTTGTTTTGTGACTTTAAGAGTCTCTTATGGTTTGTCAGGGAGGCTTATTTTCTTTTTTCTTTTTCTTTTTTAGCATGACAGGTCTTTTTTTTTTTTAAGGTTTTTCATTTATTTATTTGACAGACAGAGAGAGATCACAAGTAGGCAGAGAGGCAGGCAAAGAGAGTGGGGGGAGCAGGCTCCCTGCTGAGCAGAGGATCAGGACCTGAGCCGAAGGCAGAGGCTTTAACCCACTGAGCCACCCAGGTGCCCCAGGGAGGCTTGTTTCTTGATGCAAATGTTGATTCCTTCAAAGTGTCTCCCAAGAACCTAGAGACTAAAAGCCAAGTGAGAAAATGGAATAGAGAAGAGGATGGAACATTTTGCCCCGTGCTTTCAGACTGTTGATCCGTGCCGGCCCTGGAGAGTCAATGAGTGAACGTGACTCTCAGTTCCTGCTGTATCTAAGTGAGGTGGCTTGTCTGCATTCTGGGTTTGCAAAATGCATGTCATTTTATTAGGAGAAACACAGCTTCCCTGACTCCCAGTAAGTAGATGGTGAATAGATATTCAAGAACAGTGATAGAAGGGGTGCCAGTTGTGAATCTGCCTGGGGAAACCGTGGTCTCAGGGAGGTTCCGGGTCAGGCTCGGCAGAGTCTGGGTGACTGCGAGCTGCTGTCGTTACATTTGTAGTGGGGGTGGCTATTTGGTTGGTGTACATCCCCTCCCACCAGAGTCATGCTCTTTTAAAAATATATTGATTTTGAGAGAGAGAGAGAATGTGTGTGATTGAGAGGGGTGGGGGGGAGGGGCAGAGTAAGAGGGAGAGAGAATCTCAAGCAGATTCCCCTCTGACTGTGCAGGCCAATGTGGGGCTCGATCCCACGACCCTGAGACCATGACCTGAGCCAAAATCAAGTCAGACACTTAACTGATTGAGCCACCCGGGAACCCCCAGGCTCTGTCTTTGAAAGGAGTAAGTCATATGTCGCAAGATGTCATTTTTCAGCCCCTGAGGTCCATTGGGGAGGAACACAGCAGAAGCCCAGGGTCAGATGGCTGATGATCCCATTGCATTTTCCAGATGGGAACATGGCTGTTCTGAATCAGAACTTTGTGTCACATGTGATGGAGAACCTTCTTCCCCCAGCTCCAGGCTTGATGCCTTTCTCCAAGGTGTCCGCAGTGCAGGTCCCCATTGCCACGGAAAACTCGATTTCTAATCCAGAAAATCCCTGAATAATCATAACGTCCAGGAATTAGAGATTCTGATTAATAGAATTTTCTGCTTAACTGAGTGCTAATCAGACAATATTTTGCATTTTAACCCCTCTAGCTGTTACCTTTGACTAAGTACAGTGGTTCCCTCTGGTTCTGAATTCTGGCTCTTATCCCTGGGGAGCTAGGTAGCTTGGGGCAAGTTACCTAATGTCTTAGTGATTCTGTTGCCACATAACAAATGACTTCAAATGTAGCAACTTAAAATAACACACAGTATCTTGTGGTTTCCATGAGTCGCTAGTGTAAGCACGGCTTCCTGGAGTCTTCTCTTCAGGGTCCCACATGCTGCATTCAAGGTGTCAGTGAGCTCCTTGCTGGAACGTGGTGGTGACTTACTGAAATTACTGCGTTTCATGTTCACCGTGATCCTCTAAGCATACACACTCATGATTCCCACTTCGCAGATGAGGAAACTGAGTCTTGACACGGTGCCATGATTTGGTACAGGGACTTCCATCCTGCAGGTGCAAGTGTGCCCCTCCCCCGGCCCCTCACCATCAAAGCCAGACTGGTCTGGCTTCAAAGCCCACATGCGTAACCAGTACCAGACGTTGCCTTCTGCTGGCTGCGTCTTATTTGAGAGTCTATTTCTTGCTAGGAGGCATGTCTTGGTCATGTATGTCCCAGGTCCCCAACACAAGCCGGGGCATATAACAAGTAATTATTCCACGGTTGCTAAATAGGTGGAGAGGGTGGTAAGCCCCTGGCGTAGCCCCACCCTTTGGTGCTATCCCATGTTGGCTGTCCAATGCCCAAGCTCACATTTGCATATAGTGTGTGTATGGATAATAATGACTATTTTATTATTTGAATGTTTTCAGTGTCATTAACTTTTAAAATTAAACTCTCCTCAAATTGCGCAGTTGGAGGATGACATCTATTTCCTGAAGAAGATATCAGTCCATCATGTGGCTGAGACAAGGCTCAGTGAGAGCCTCCTTTGTGCCTGGCTTGTGATGGAAAAGAATCAGACTGGCGAAAATAACGCATTCCTCTTGCTGAGCTCATGCTGTGTTCTGTGCATGCTGCTAATATCTGATATAATGATCGCAACCACCCCAGGTGGGGGCTTCTATTATTATCCCCAGACAAGAATACTTAGGCTCAAAGCGGTAAGGGACCTACGAAAGGTGACTGTAAAGGCGAAAGGGGCAGGATTCAGACCTGGGTCCCCCTGACTCCATGGCCTCTTGCCCAGTGTGCTTGGCAGCCTCACAGTGCAGGAAAGCAAACATGTTGCAAACGCTGACTCATCTCATCTTCATCTCTGCCACAGGTTCAGTGCATTGCCCATTGTAAAGATGAGAAGACTGAGTGTTGGGGAATGGAGACCAGCACCCCCAAAGAACCACAGGTAGAAAACTGCAAGGTTGACTTACAAATCCAGCTCTACTCAACTCCAAAACTTCTCCTCTTTCCGTTTCTGTCATGCCTCTCTGCCAATCAGATCTAGTCTCTTAGTCACCCTGCATCCCACGCGGACCCCAATGGGAACTCTGGGTGGCTCTGCCCACAGCCTGCTGGACAGAGGTGGGTCTCTCACACCCTCTGCTTTGTCTCTCAAGTCGCCTGGCCTCTCTCCAGGCCCCAGCAAGCTCTCTGCTCCCATGTCAACTGTTTTTCGGGGCCTCCTGTCACCCGTGTTTTATAACCTCCTCGGTGAAGAGCAAATCTGTATTGATTTCAGAACAACTCAGGCTGTAAATTACAGGTCATGATTGGTTTGGTCACCCCGAAATGAAAATCTATCCACTGCACCAGGCGTCTAAATCTAATTATCGTTGCAGGAAGCCCGTTGGCAGGGTAGCCTGGTGCCTGTGCAGAAAAGAATGCTTCAGATGGTCAGGAGCAGCCTGCAAAATACATACCACAAAATTTAGAGCTGCGTCCGGTGTTTGTCTGGCAGACGGAAGTCTCGCAGGTTGCTTTGGTCATCAAATTGAATATCAGAAGTGACCTTGAGCCATTTCTGTTATTAATAATAGTAGTAATAATGAGAATGATAAAATAACTGTAGCTAATAGTCACTGATGGTTTGCATGCACTCTTTCATCCGGAAACCTCAGAGCTGTTCCGTCACTTACTGGCTGTGGGACTCTGGGCCAATTACTTAGCTTCTCTGTGCCTCTGTTTCCTTAGCTGTAAACTGAGGAAGAGAAGCAATATGTGGTTCATCACATTGAGGGAAAGGTTAAATAAAGTGATTTATGCAAATTGCTAAGATCAGGGGCAAGGTGCATTCTTGCAGTCATTATTCATGAAGAAACAGAAACTCAGAGAAGTTAAGAGACTTCCCCGAGGTCACACAGCTAACAGTATTTTTGTCTGCAGCCTGGGGCATTGTTTTTAAAATGCTGTTTAATTGCCAGCATTGAAAAATGCCGCTGATTTCCTGTTTCTCTTGAGCATTGGAGAAAAACTGGCAGCACCGAGGCCACGTTTCTTTCTATCACGCTTCCCTAACTAAATCTATTCTGGCAGGCCAGCTAAGCCCCAGAGTGCCAAAGCCCATCCACAGACTCTTGTGCAAAAACAAACCAACACCCCCCAATTTAGGGGGTTTTGAGGTTGTCTGGAGACAACCGTCAAAGACTTTGAGTGCTCTGAATCAATTAATGACCAGCAGCAGCTGAGCCCATTACGTGGGGTTTGTCTCCTGCTTTGCCACAGTCCCCACCAGTCCCTGCTGCCCTGCACCCAGCCTACCTCTCCCACAAGGCCTGCTTGGCCTCTGTAGACACTGGAGATTAGGGGATAGATCAGCACACTCAAATCCCATATCAAATCCTTGAGAGCTGTACCATTGTCACCCTTAGTTTACAGATGCAGACACAAGGTCAAGGAGATAGTGATTTGCCCAAGCTCACACAGTCAGCAAGTGTCAGAGCTGGGATTTGAATGCAAGCCCACTCACACCCAGAGCCAAACTTTGTCCCTTGTGGGGATTTCTTCCCAAGCTCGTGGGCTGAAGGGAAGTCTCCAAGCTCAGACTGGAAAGGGGAGTTGGTGTCAGTCTCTCACGGGGAGGCAGGGATGTGAAAAGAGAGGGTCTCACAGACTCTCCTGCCACTCCTTGTCTGAAGACAAAGGGGCTAATGGCCCTGTCAACATGCAAGGCCCTTCCCAGAGGGAGCACTGAGCTTACATTTGTCCCTGTTGTGTGACTGTCATATAGAGGGCTCCCACGTTCAGCTAACTGTCCTTTTCTATTCTTCAGACCTCCCAGAAAAGCCAGAGGCAAGGAGAGGCTGTGGCTGGTGGTGCCTGACACACAGCCCGGGCCCCAGTGGGCGACAGTGCCAGGGCTCCACTGCCCTGTCAGCCCCCTTGAAGAGACAGCTTGCTCCCATATCCGCTCCGCAAAGAAAGCAGCCCCTGGGTACTTGGGGTCGGGGGAGGGGTGGCCAGGGAGAGAGATTTCATTTTCTCTTCTCTTCTAGAGCTGACAGCTCGGACAGTAGCTTCCAAAGGAACAAAGTTTATTCTTAGGGACACAGACAGGCTGAGCTTTACATGAGTCCATGAATATTTATGGCTTTCCTCCCAGCTTCGGCCTCAGCCTTGCCCTGGGCACAAGGTGCCCACCCACAGCCAACCCTTTGAGCCTCATTGCTGCGCGGAGGCGGCTTGTCTGCAGCCGGGATGAAGAGCCACTGGGTGGCGCTGTTGCCCCAACGACGAGGACCCCCCCCCCCCCCCCCCCCCCCCCGGCTGGAGCTCCTGGAGCAGGCTGAGTGAGGGCTTTCTGTGGGGTTAGATCGCTCAATCCTCCCAACCACCCCTAGAAGGAGGCAGGGAGGCACAGAGAGGCCAGGTTGCTTTCCCAAGGTCACACAGCTTGGAGGTAATGGACACAAGACTCAAATCCGTAAACCAGTGGCAGAAGTTACTGTCACCCCCAAGCCAATGTTGTTGTTTTTTTTTTTTTTTCTATTTTGATTATTAAGGGCAAGAAAACCAATAACAGACACACTGTCTCTATTATTTCATAAAAGGAAGACCATCTTAACACATAAAATGTAGGAAGGGTGTAACTTGGAGGGAAAAAGACCATAGCCCTTCCCCAATGGAATCATAAATGAAACATGGCAGGGGTGGCTGGGATGGGGGGGATGGGTGAAAGGTTTTCACCCCCGCACTGACTGAGAGAGTCCTGACATCACATTTGCATTTTAAAGATTCGAGCTTTGGCTGTAGTGTGGGTAAGAGGCCAAAGGGACAGCAGTGGTTGGGGGATGGAGACAGTTGAGGAACCCACTGGATGGTGCCTACCAGATAGTCCCAACGACAAGGACAGACACTGCAAGCCAGGGTCACATGATTCAGGATCCTGACAAGAGGCAGATCACCTGGAATGGCGAAGAGTCAGTTCTTAACAAGCGGTATTGGGTGAGCTGGTGGGTAACTCCTTTCCCATTTGCAAGGGTCTGTCCGGTCTCTACAATTTTAAGTAGAAAGATCATCTCACTGTCCAATTTGCCCAGAACCCTGGTACCAAAAGTCTCAAGCAGGGAAAACTCCTGCCCTCCTCCCTGGCTTGGGGGCAAACTGGGGCCAGGTTTGCTGGGTCAGTCAGGGTACACGGGCACTTTCCTCTGTGTAGCATTTCGTCAAATTGTGCAACACTAATGAGCTGAACCTGAGATTTTGCATTTGCTGTGCCGTGTAGTACTTCTTAAAACTACATGCTCTGTGTAATGACTGGGATACGTTGTCTTACAAGCAAGGTGCTCAGTGTTAGAGGTTTTTCTGCAATAGGCAATAGGCTTTTCTGTAAAGTGGGCATAGAATGCTTGGATTAGCTAAATGCTTTGATTAATATTTATATCATGCTTGTAAAGGAATCCTACATGTTCAAATATTATACTACAATAAAAATGCACTTTTTTTTTTTTTGTTACTCAGCAAAGCCTTGAGATTACATGCTTGACCTGGAATACCGGGTTGCACAGGGTTCAAATTCCCCTCTGTTGTTTGTAAGTCTTTTGACCTTGGGCTTGTCACTTAGCCTTTCTGTGTCTTGTTTTTCCCATATGCAAAACAGATAACAGTAATATCTACCTCTTAGGGTCATGTGCAATGCTGGCTATCATGCCAGGCATACAGTAACCACTCAGTAAATGCTACTGTTACGTATGAGCCAAGGAACTTTAAAGAGAGAATTATGTGGGACCGATTGCACCCAAGCTGCCCTGTGCATTAGCCATCAACCATCAGCCATATGATGTTAGTGAGCATTTAAAGTCTAAAGTGTTTTGTTGTTGTTGTTGTATTGTGTTGTGTGTTGTTTTTTTTTTAAACAGGAAGTCTAGAAAACTGCCTTTATTCTATTAGAACTGGTGGCTCCTCTGGGAAGGACCCTGGATACATTGAACTAGAGCCAGACCCTGCCTCAGGGTTAAGATAGATTATACCACCTTCTGATCCCAGGCACCAAACCAAATTCCTATTTATTTAGCCCAGCTCTGGGGAGGGGGTGAATTGAGATGTGCTGTATGGTAAAATATTTTTTGGCGATTTCTTAGAAAGAAAGAATGTAAAATCTCTCCTTGCTAACTTGTATGTTAATTGCATATTGAAAAAATAACATTTTGAATATATCAAACAAGATAAAATCTCTTATTAATTTTCCTGTTTTTTAATATGGCTACTAAATTTTTTAGAACTATGTATGTGCTTTCTATATGTAGGTTGCATTCTTTGTCTGTTGAACAGTGCTAGGCTAGAGGTTTGGGGGCTGACGGACAGGATAATCAAGGAAGAAGGAGAGAGGCACCATGGCCCCTGAAATGCTCCTCTGAGACCACATAGCCTTGGGTACTCACGTTTCGCTCAATCACATCTGCTCTTTCTGAATGCGAAGATCCCTTCCATCAGATACTGTACCATTTCAGCTCCAAGGTTGGATTACTAGAACGCTAAAAGCAAAGAGAAATCAGGATATATGACATCATGAGAATTTTCTTTCCTCGTTGGTGGAAATAATGCTGTTTGCTCTTCTGCTGAAAACATACGTGTGTGCCCTTTCCCATAGATGATCCATTATGCTCTGAACCCAGGGAGCAAGGATGTGGGGACTGCCTAGAGGTTGGAGATGCCTCCCAGCCCTGGTTTCGGACCTCAGCAGGAAGGGGCTGGGCACCCTGGGACACCGAGTCCCAGCGCCCTACACTTGACTATGTCACCTGCTACATACTGGCTCTGAGAGTAGACAAGACACTTAATGCTCTGAGCCTTAGTCTCCTTGTTTGCAAAATGGGACAATTACCTCAACTCAAGGTCTTGTGATTAGGACTAAATGAGACAATGTGTGTAACACGCCTAGCACATTAGTTGGCAAACAGTAGATACTCTGCTGTCTGACTTCCTCGGCTCTGTGTGTGAGATTCAGGCACATTGTTTCATGTGCTGGTCTTTGTTCATTTCCAATGCTGTGTCGCCACTGTAAGCCACTACCGTCCCTTACATGCTTGACCTGGCTATCATGCCAGGTACCATCCAATACCGTGATATTGGTGGGCAATTCCAGTCCCTGCAAATCCTCAGCAGCACTGAATGTTGACAACTTTCACTTAGACATTCTGGTGTGTGTGTGTGTGTGTGTGTGTGTGTGTGTTGCATGGGGTGTCAAATTGTATTTCAATGAAAACTGATAAGGTTGAACATATTTTCATTTGAGTTTTAACAATGGACATTCTCTTTGGTGAAGTGCATATTCACATTTTTTGGTCTATTTCTTTTTCTCTCTCTCTTTGTCAACACAAGTCCTTTATTGGATATATGTATGCAAAAAGCATTTCCATCAGAGGCTTATCATTTCATGGTATTGATTGATGAGCAGAAGCTCTTCCTTTTTTTTTTTTTTTTAACATATAATGTATTATTTGCCCCAGGGGTACAGGTCTGTGAATCATCAGGCTTATACATTTCGTAGCACTCACCATAGCACATACCCTCCCCAATGTACATAACCCAGCCACCCTATCTCTCCCCTCCACCCCCCAGCAACCCTCAGTTTGTTTCATGAGATTAAGAGTCTCTTATGGCTTCTCTCCCTCCCAATCCCATCTTGTTTCATTTTTTCCCTCCTTACCCCCCCATTACCGCCTGCCCTGCCTCTCAAATTCCTCATATCAGAGAGATCATATGACAATTGTCTTTCTCTGATTGACTTAATTCGCTCAGGATAATACCCTCTAGTTCCATGCACATCATTGCAAATGGCAAGATTTCATATTTTTGATAGCTGCATAGTATTCCATTTTAATATGGAATATTATTCAATTTAATATGGAGTATATGGATATATACATATATACATATATATATCACATCTTCTTTATCCATTCTTCTGGTGATGGGTATCTAGGTTCTTTCCATAGTTTGGCTATTGTAGACATTGTTGCTATAAACATTTGGGCACACATGCCCCTTTGGATGACTATATTTGTATCTTTAGGGTAAATACCAATGCGATTGCTGGGTCATAGGGTAGCTTTATTTTCAACTTTTTGAGGACCCCCCATGCTGTTTTCCAGAGTGGTTACACCAGCTTGCATTCCCACCAACAGTGTAGGAGGGTTCCCCTTTCTCCACATCCTCACCAACACCTGTCATTTCCTGACTTGTTAATTTTAGTCATTCTGATTGGTGTGAGGTGGTATCTTGCTGTGGTTTGGATTTGTATTTCCCTGATGCACAGTCTTGTTGAGCACTTTTTCATGTGTCTGTTGGCTATCTGGATGTCTTCTTTGCAGAAATGTCTTTTCATGTCCTCTGCCCATTTCTTGATTGGATTATTTGTTCTTTGAGTGTTGAGTTTGACAAATTCTATATGGATTTGGGATACTAACCCTTTATCTGATATGTCATTTGCAAATATCTTCTCTCATTCTGCCAGTTGTCTTCTGGTTTTGTTGACTGTTTTCTTTGCTCTGCAAAACCTTTTGATCTCGATGAAGTCCCAATAGTTCATTTTTGGCCCTGCTTTTCTTGCCTTTGGCAATGTTTCCAGGAAGAAGTTGCTGTGGCTGAGACTAAAGAGGTTGCTGCCTGTGTTCTCCTCAAGAATTTTGATGGATTCCTTTCTCACATTGAGGTCTTTCATCCATTTTGAGTCTATTTTTGTGTGTGGTGTAAGGACATGGTCCAGTTTCAATCTTCTGCGTGTGGCTGTCCAATTTTCCCAACACCATTTGTTGAAGAGACTGTCTTTTTTCCATTGGACATTCCTTCCTGCTTTGTCAAAGATTAGTTGACCATAGAGTTGAGGGTCTATTTCTGGGCTCTCTATTCTGTTCCCTTGATCTATGTGTGTCTGTTTTTGTGCCAGTATTATACTGTCTTGATGATCACAGCTTTGTAATAGAGTTTGAAGTCTGGAATTGTGATGCCACCAACTTTGGCTTTCTATTTCAACATTCCTCTGGCTATTTGGGGTCATTTCTGGTTCCATATAAATTTTAGGATTATTTTTTCATTTCTTTGAAAAAAATTGATGGTATTTTGATAGGGATTGCATTAAATGTGTAGATTGCTTTAGGTAGCATAGACATTTTCACAATATTTCTTCTTCCAATCCATGAGCATGGAATGTTTTTCCATTTCTTTGTGTCTTTTGCAATTTCTTTCATGAGTACTTTATAGTTTTCTGAGTAGAGATTCTTTGCCTCTTTGGTTAGGTTTATTCCTAGGTATCATATGGCTTTGGGTGCAATTGTAAATGGGATCAACTCTTTCTTCTGTCTTGTTGTTGATGTCTAGAAATGCAACTGATTTCTGTGCATTGATTTTATATCCTGATACTTTACTGAATTCCTGTATGAGTTCTAGTGGTTTTGGCATGGAGTCTTTTGGGTTTTCCACAGAAATTATCATATCATCTGCAAAGAGTGAGAGTTAGACTTCTTCTTTGTCAATTCAGATGTCTTTTATTTCTTTTTGTGGTCTGATTGCTGAGGCTAGGACTTCTAGTACTATGTTGAATAGGGCTAGTAATGGTGGACATCCCTGCTGTGTTCCTGACCTTAGGGGAAAAGCTCTCAGTTTTTCCCCGTTGAGAATGGTATTCACTGTGGGATTTTCATAGATGGCTTTGATGATATTAAGGTGTGTATCCTCTATCCCTACACTTTGAAGAGTTTTGATCAAGAAAGAATGCTGTACTTTGTCAAATGCATTTTCAGCATCTATTGAGAGAATCGTATGGTTTTTGTTCTTTCTTTTATTAATGTTTTGTATCACATTGATTGCTTTGTGGATGTTAAACAAACCTTATAGCTCAGGAATAAATCCCACTTGGTGGTAGTGAATAATCCTTTTCATGTACTGTTGGATCCTATTGGCTAGTATTTTGGTAAGAATTTTTGCATCAGTATAAGGGATAACATGGAGGACATGGGGAGATGGAGAGGAGAAGGGAGTTGAGGGAAATTGGAGGGGGAGATGAACCATGAGAGACCATGGACTCTGAAAAACAATCTGAGGGTTTTGAAAGGAAGGGGGTGGGAGGTTGGGGGAGCCTGGTGGTGGGTATTATGAAGGGCATGTATTGCATGGAGCACAGGGTGTGGTGCATAAACAATGAAATCTGTTACAGTGAAAAGAAATTAAATTAAAAAAAAACTTCAAAACTTGAAAAAAAAAGAATTTTTGCATCTGTGTTCATCAAAGATATTGGTCTGTAATTCTCCTTTTTGATGGAGTCTTTGCTTTTGGGATCAAGATCATGTTGGCCTCATAAAATGAGTTTGGAAGATTTCCTTCTGTTTCTATTTTTTGGAACAGTTTTAGGAGAGTAGGTATTAATTCTTCTTGAGATGTTTGGTAGAATTCCCCTGGGAAGCCATCTGGCCTTGGACTCTTGTTTGTCGGGAGATTTTGATGATTGCTTCAATGTCCTTACTGGTTATGAGTCTGTTCGGGTTTTCTATTTCTTCCTGGTTCAGTTTGGGTAGCTTAACATCTCTAGGAATGCATCATTTCTTCCAGATTGTCAAATGTGCTGGCATATGGTTGCTCATAATATGTTCTTATATTTGTTTGCATTTCTTTGGTGTTGGTTGTGATCTCTCCTCTTTCATTCATGATTTTATTGATTTGGGTCCTTTCTCTTTTCTTTTTGGTAAGTCTGGCCAGAAGTTTCTCAATCTTATTAATTCTTTCAAAGAACCAGCTCCTAGTTTCATTGATTTGTCCTACTGTTCTTTTGGTTTCTATTTCATCAATTTCTGCTCTGATCTTTATGATTTCTCTTCTCCTGCTGGGTTTAGGCTTTCTTTGCTGTTCTTTCTCCAGCTCATTTAGGTGTAGGGTTAGGTTGTGTACTTCAGACCTTTCTTGTTTGTTGAGAAAAGCTTGTATTGCTATATACTTTCCTCTCAGGACCACCTTTGCTGTGTCCCAATGATTTTGAACAGCTGTACTTTCATTTTCCTTTGTTTCCATGAATTTTTTCAGTTCTTTAATTTCCTGGTTGACCCATTCATTCTTGAGTAGGATGCTCTTTAGCCTCCATGTATTTGAGTTCTTTCCAACTTTCCTCTTGTGGTTGAGTTCTAGTTTCAGAGCACTGTGGTCTGAAAATATGCAAGGAATGATCCCAATCTTTTGGTACTGGTTGAGACCTGATTTGAGACCCGGGATGTGATCTAATGTGGAGAATGTTCCATATGCACTTGAGAAGAGTGTGTATTCTGTTGCTTTGTGGTGGAATGTTCAGAATATATCTGTGATGTCCATCTGGTCCAGTGTGTCATTTAAGGCCTTTTTCCTTGTTGATCTTTTGCTCGGATGATCTGTGCATTTCAGGGAGGGGGGTGTTAAAGTCCCCTACTATTATTGTATTATTGTTGATGTGTTTCTTTGATTTTGTTATTAATTGATTTATATAATTGGCAGCTTCCGTGTTGGGGCTTAGATAATTAAAACTGTTAAATTTTCTTATTGGACAGACTCTTGAAGTATGATATAGTGTCCTTCCTCATCTCTTATTAGAGTCTATGGCTTAAAATCTAACTAATCTGATATAAGGATTGCCACCCCAGCTTTCTTTTGATGTCCATTAGCATTGTTTTCCACCCCCTCACTTTAAATCTGGAGGTGTCTTTGGGTCTAAAGTGAGTTTCTGTAGACTGCATATTGATGGGCTTTGGTTTTTTATCCATTCTGATACCCTGTGTCTTTTGATTGGGGGCATTTAGCCCATTTACATTCAGGGGAACTATTGAAAGATAGGAATTGAGGACCATTGTATTGCCTGTAAGGTGACTTTTACTGTATATTGTCTCTGTTCCTTTCTGATCTATAACTTTTAGGCTCTCTCTTTATTTCCTGTAGGGCTGGTTTGGTGTTTGCAAATTCTTTTAGCTTTTCTTTGTCCTGGAAGCTTTTTATCTCTCCTTCTATTTTCAATGACAGCCTAGCTGGATATAGTATTCTTGGCTGCATATTTTTCTCCTTTAGTGTTCTGAATATATCATGCCAGTCCTTTCTGACCTGCCAGGTCTCTGTGAATAAGTCTGCTGCCAATCTAATATCCCTACCATTGATGTTATAGACTTCTTGTCCTGGGCTGCTTTCAGGATTTTCTTTGTCACTGAGACTTGTAGGTTTTACTATTAGATGATGGGGTGTGGACCTATTTTTATTGATTTTGAGGGGGGTTCTCTGTGCCTCCTGGATTTTGATGCTTGTTCCCTTTGCCATATTAGAGAAATTCTCTACTATAATTTGTTCCAATATACCTTCTGCCTCTCTCTTCCTTTCTTCTTCTTCTGGGATCCCAATTATTCTAATATTGTTTCATCTTATGGTATCAGTTATCTCTCAAATTCTCACCTTGTGGTCCAGCTAGTTGTTTGTCTCTCTTTTGCTCAGCTTCTTTGTTCTCCATCATTTGGTCTTCTATATTACTAATTCTCTCATCTACCTCATTTATCCTTGCAGTAGGAGCCTCCATTTTTGATTGCACCTCATTAGTAGCTATTTTGATTTCAACTTGGCTAGACTTTAGTTCTTCTATTTCTCCAGAAAGGAATTTTATTTCTCCAGAAACAAATTTTATTTCTCCGGAAAGGGATTCTCTAATATCTTCCCTGCCTTTTTAGAGCCCTGCCAGCACCTTGATAATCATCATTCTGAGCTCTAGCTCTGACATATTACCAATGTCCATATTGATTAGGTCCCTAGACATTGATATGGCCTCTTGTTTGTTTTTTTCATTTTTTTTTGGTGAGTTTTTCTTGTAATTTTATCCAGATGAGAATAGATGAATGAGAGAATAAAATACTAAAAGGTTAGCAGTGACCTCACAAAGACATACACTAAGCAAATCAGAAGAGACCCAAAACCGGGTTGAGAAGAAAGAGGAAAAAAAAAACGAAAAAAATTTATATATATCTATATATATAGATACATATAAAAGACTGGTGAATAGAACAAAGGCATACACTTGATTTTGGGTATATTTTGGTCTGTTAGAAGAAACTACCTCCAAAGTTTTATAGGAAAAAAATATATATGGGCAGACACAATGAAGGGATGTAATATGAGTATAAAGATGAAAATTTAAAAAGATTCTTATAAAGGAATTGATAAGAAGTTGGTTGAAAAAAGAAAAAGGAAAAAATGAAAGAATGTGATCAGGCTGGAGACTAGAACAAAGCCATGTGCTAGATTTAGGGTATATTTTGATCTATTAGGAGGAATTGTATCCCAAAATTTTAAAGAAAAAAAAAACCCTATATGTATACAAACAATAAGGTTAAATACAATGAAGGGATAAGATGCAACTATATGAAAATTAAAAGAGATTTTTTAAAAGGTATTGATAAGATAAAATAGTTAAAAATGTTAAAATAGGAAAGAGGAAAACTTAAAAAAATTTAATAAGAAAAAAAATTTTAAAAATTTTACTTTGAAAGTCTAAAGAATCATGGGGAAAAAATGGTGAATTCTATATGTTTCTTTCCCCTAACTCTGGAATTCCGTAGTTCTCACTGATCGGTGAACTTGGTCTCAGCCTGATGTTCTTGCTGATCTGGGGGAGGGGCCTGTTACAGTGATTCTCAATGTCTTTGCCCAAGGCAGAATTGCACTGCCCTTACCAGGGGCCAGGCTAAGCAATCTGTTCAAGTTTGCTCTCTCAGGAGCTTTCGTTCCCTGAATGCTTTCCGTAGAGCTCTGGAGGACAGGAATGAAAATGGGGCCTCGCAATCTCAGGCCCAGAGTAGTGGAGAGCTCAGGGCCCCACTCCTCAGTGCACCCTCAGAGAAAAGCAGCCAATCCCTTCCATCTCCCTGGTTTCCAGCCATGCTCCGAGCTCACCCAGCCTGTGACTGAACTTTTCTATCTTTGGTGCACAATCCCGTTTGGAGTCTGCAAACCCAGTAGATTCCTGATGCCTGTGCTGCTCCTCCCAGAGGAGGAAGGTGAGTCTCCCCAGATCTGCCACTTGTGGGGTCCCTGCTCAAAGAGCAGTGGCCCGACTGTGCCATGGATCATGGTTTCAGGTAACCCCAAGCTGCGAGCCCCCTCCTCAGCTCTGTCTCTGCAGCCGGCTTCCCCAATACGAAACCTGGGAGTCTGCCATGCTCAGACACCCACAGTCTTTCTGTGACTCCGTGGGTCCTGAGACCACACTGTCCCTGCGAGGGCTCCACTCCTGCTTAGCCACTGGAGCGATGTCCATCCACAGAACAGACTTCCTAAAAGTTCTGATTAGTGCTCCACTGCTTCACCGCTTGCCAGGAACCGGCTCTCCCCCTTCGATCTCTCTTCCCGGGGCTTTGGATTCACTTCTCTGCATGTCCTACCTTCCAGAAAGTGGTCTCTTTTCTGTTCCTAGAATTGCTGCTCTTCTTCTCTTTGATCTCCTGTTGAGGTTGTAGCTGTTCAGAATGGTTTGATAGCTGTCTAGCTGAACTCCTGGGACCTGATGATATTTCAGTCTGCTACTCCTCTGCCACCTTGCTCCTCTCCCAGCTCCTCCTTTTAAAATAGCTATTTCTTCCCTTCCCAGTGGTGGGTACTCAGGAGGGCACGGATTACATGGAGCACTGGTTGTTATACATAAACAATGAATCATGGAACCCTATGTCAGAAACTAATGATGTAGTGTATGGTGATTAACATAATAAAAATTATAAAAAATAATAAAATAAAATAGCTATTTCTTCCCTCATGGTTAGCACTGTTGTACACTAGTTACATAATCTGTGCCAACCCCCAAAATCATGAAAACATTCTCTTCTGTTGTATTCTAAAAGTTTATTAGTCTACCTTATATAATTAGATCCCTAATCAATCTGAAACTGATTTTTGGATATGATTTTGAGGTTGGCTTAAAGATTTCCATCCAAAAATTGATCAAGGATCATTTGCTGGAAAACATTGAAAAATTTGCGCTTTTCCCCCCCATGTCCAAGAGTTTAGCTGTCATTGTCTTATGTGCCTTTTTATTTTTTTTTAAATAACTGGCAGGAGGTCACTCATTTATTTATCATAAACTGAAGCCCTACTATGCTGAGCTCTCCACAGCAACGGGACAAGCGAGTGTGGCCCTCACGGTTTGCAGGGGAGTGGACATAGGACAAACTGCTCATAGAATGGGTCTATTTTATTCATCTCTGTATTCTTGTAACCTCAAAGAGTGTCCAGCACATAGTAGGAGCTCAGGAATTAGCAACTGCTATGGACAATGGGACAACACTATGTCTCTGGCCTTTGGATTTAAACAAAATGTTTGACAAATAACAGCTTGTCTGGTTACATGCTGTGTGACTCTGGGCAAGTCACATCATCTCTCTGAGACTTGATTTCCTGGTATGTAGGGTGAGAACTCACTCCAAGTGGCCTGGGGGCGGTGAAGAAGCTAATTGGTGAAAGGGTGCCTGGGTGGCTCAGTTAATTGAGTTTCGGACTCTTGGTTTCAGCTCAGGTCATGATCTCAGGGTCATGACTTTGAACCCCATATCGGGCTCCAAGCTCAGCGAGGACTCTGCTGGAAATTCTTTCCTCCTCTGCTCCTATCACTCTCCCCAGCTTGCACATGCACACATACTCTTTTCTCTCCCAAATAAATAAATAAATAAATAAAATCTTAAAAAAAAAAAAAAAGGCAGCTAATGGGTGAAAGAAGCCTGACACACTGAGTGCTCCTCAAGCCACAGCTATTGGAGTCAATATTGTCACCATAACATCAAAGAGCCCAGGTAAAGCCTCAGATCTCCACGTGCCTTCTGAAGAATGGGGAGGACTCAGCAGATGGCCTCTCTGCCTCATCCACACTAAGATCTCAGAATCAGAAATGCAAGCTGTTGTCAGTGGCCGTAGAGCAGCATCTAGTGGAAGGGAAGGAAAAGTGACAGTGTCACAGGATATCTGGAAGAGAGAGTTTTAAAGGTGGGGACAAAGTTTGGCAGAGAAACCAGGAAAGTGACTGGCCTGTCCTGGTGTTCTCAGCAGGGGAGGTCACACAAGGAGGGCTCTGTGCAGGGCAGTCAGGCCATCTCCACGGCTCTTGGGCCACTCCTCAGCAGCGGGGTCTGTGTCCCTCGGACACCAGGTCCTTGGGTTTCTGGCTCTGCTGGCCTGTTCAGGGACACTCATCACACTGTCCCTTCCCCTTGCCCCATCTTCCTGCCTCCCTTCACGCCTCTGCCTACAGCCCTCCCTTCTCCTCCTTCTGCCCAAAGAATCCAGAGCAAACCAGCCTTATCCCCTGTCCTTGTCTGCCTAGGAGAGTGGTGAGAAGGAACCGTGCTACCAGGTTGGTGCACTGAACATTTGGTAGCAGAAGCAGTAAGGGTCCAGTGATCCTCAGGGAGAGTCCGGGGATGGGCTCGTAGGCTATGGATATGGAGGGGACTCTCTAAGAGGGGATGGGACTTGGTCCCCTGCCACTGAAGGACCTAGGGTTGGATGAGTAGCTGTAGAGACTGGAGTAAGAAGGGAGGACAGGGAAGGTACTCTACTCAGGGCCAGTGCTGCCCACGTCCGCTGTCAGCCAGACCTCTATCCAAGGTACATGGATGTTTACTCAGACCAAGAGCCAGTGAAACCTTGAGGGTCCTGGAATTCATCCAGTAAGCCACCAAAGCACCAGGCCGGATGGCCACTTTCCTACTTCATTCGCAAGAACTGGCGGGGTTCCGGTTGACAGCCAGGGTTGGTCAGTCAAAGGGAAGCTAGTTCTTGGCAGAGTTGTCATGTGATATTTGGTTTGGAATGCCCTGGGCTCTGAGTCAGCCAGTGAGCCCAGCAGACCACTGGTCCTTGAGGGTCAGCTGGTCACCAGGAAGGCTCTGTGTGAAGGAGGCTGACGGTGTGAAGATGCTGGGGGAGGACGGCCACAGCTGGGCTTCCCTGGCCCTTCAGAGGGCTTGGTTTGGGGAAAATAGTGTTGTATTTTGGGGTCAGGGATTGATAGAAAAGGTGAATGGTGATTTGGACCCTTTTCTTGGCTCTGATACTTCTTCTAGGACATCATCTCTCTCATAGGAACTTTGGGGGAGGAGGAGTTGATAAATGAAGGAAGTGAAGCCCTTGGTTCAGGAGTTAAGGGCATGATTGAAAGGACTTGGGGCTGAGTTCAGGGATCTCTGTCCTCAGGAACCAGGTGCATTCCTGGCCCAGAACCCTCACTCATCTGTGTTGTGGATTTCTGAATACCTCTAAATTTCAGTGCCGTGAACTATACAACACAGGTCACAGGTCCTGCTCAGCCCACCCCCCAGGGCTGATGGGATCAGAGGAGATGGGAACAGATATTCCTGAGCTAATGCATCCTATTCCTAATGCATCCTCCCTGTGTACAGGATGAAAAGTAAACCTCACCCTCCCTGCTCTGTGGCCGTGTAAGCCCCCTCTTCAGAGGCAGCCACTGCTCAAACACTTACAGAGCACTTACCAATTATTTTCTTAAGGATTTACCTGTATGTAATCATTTTTGAGCATCCTACTGTTAATAGGAAACAGGAGGTTCTATGTAAGTTTTCATGGCACAGTGCAGAGAACTGAGGCACAGAGGGATAGCCCGACCTTCCCAGGTTCCTGCGGCTTCTCGTAGGATCTGAACCCAGGACCTCGGGCTCGCGCTCTCTGTTATGACACTCTGCTGACTTTCTATATCGCTTCATGCAAGGAAGGGTATTTCCCACGCAGTCTGTCTGCTGGGTATTTTAAGTGCGCTCCAAACCACAGGATCCTGAAGCCCAGCTTTGATTCAGTGGGTACATGAGAGACCAAAAGCTTCAACTGTGAAGCAGTTATCACTAGTTTCGCTGTGGTCTTCTGCCGGCGAGGTGTCAACAGCTCTCTTATTACGAACTCATTTCCCAGAGTCTTAGCTGATGGATACAAAAAGAAAATTCGGTCCTCATTTAAGAAGAAAACGCACCTCACCCCCGGCAGCGGGTCAGAAAAATGGGTGTCCTGCCGCGCCCCAGAGTGCACCCCACAGACGAGTGAATGGAAGGAAGCGTGGAAATTAATCATTCAGTAGATTTGAGAAGAAATGAATATTAGTTCGGTGTACCACATGTGATGGAAAGCTATAAGCACGCTAAGCCGTGTGCTTTTTTATTCCACGTGTGAAAGTTGTGATTGGCTGAGTCAGTCAGTAGTGCTGTGACCATGACTGTGGAAGTAGAGACGGGTTGACAGATAACTCAGCCTTGTTCACATTTAATAGGAAACAATGTCCAAGTTAATGTTTGGATATTAACTGGTGCTGAACATTAATGGAAATAGATCTCTTCTGGAAACACATTAGTTTTTAATTAATAAACCTGTTTTTAAAAAATTTTAAATTAATCAAGGAATTAATTAATTAAATATAATTAATTATGATTATAATAAATTGTTTATAAATATAAATTATAAAATTAATTAAATTAAAAATTAAATGATTAAATAAATAATTAAATAAATAATCAAAAATTAATAAAATTATATAAATAACTCATCTAATTTATAAAGTACTTCAGATTCACATAAAATTTGAACAGATAATGGAGAAAGATCTCGTATGCCCTCTCCCCTCCACCCCACCCTGTTTTGCTTGTTACTCACCTCTGACCTTCATGTGGTGTGTTTGTTCTTATCAGTGGACCAATATTGGTAGATACTTGATATCAACGTGCACTCTTTGTGTTGTATATTTCTATGTTTTTTTTTTTTTTTTTGGAAAAAATTTGGAATTTGGAAAAAATATATATTGTCTGGTACCAACCACCCAGAAGAGTCTCACTGCTCTACTAATCCCCTGGTTTCACCTATTCAACTCCCCCCTTCCCTGAAACCCCTGATCTTTTTACTGTCTCTCTAGATTTGCCTTTTCCAGAATGTGATATAGTTCGGATCATGAACATTTCACGGCAACTTCGACGGTCTTTGCCAGAAAGCCGAAAGGCTCTGTTCCTCATTTCTCTCCTGCTTCTCTCCTTTGCTGGTGGCCCAGTAGCAGTCCAGTTCATGGTTATTAACTAGCTGGTTCCGTGACTCCCTCTCCCTGCCCAAGTCGACCAAACCTCCCTGAGTCAGTCCCGAGCAGCAGTGCCGCCCAAGACTGACAGTCCCTCGGTGTCCTCCTAGATCCTCCAAGGTCCTATCTGAGAACCTTCCTCGTGACCCAGCAGAGTAAGAAGCCCCGTCTAATGCCAAGTTATGGTCTCCCGGCTTTGAGATGGAAACGTCGCTGTGTCGGTTTATCTCATGTTCGAATGAGCTCATGTGTGGAAAATCTGACAATGGATATTGTAGATGGGGTGTGCAGTTCTCATTGTGGGGAGACGCTTGATGCCTGATTCAAGAGGGCATTCACATGCCGGCATCAGCTTACCAACCGTATGGCACGGCGTCTCTCTTCAGCACCAATATCCCTCCTGGGTTTAAGAGTCTTACTGCTGCTGATCAAGATGGACTAAGAGCTGCGTCCACTGGGACAAGGTTTTCTTTTCTGTAAAGGCAGGTGTCCTCCAGACCCAGTGAAAATGGAACATGTTTTAGAATCGCTTACTCACTGAGGAAAAATCCATGAGAAAGGAAAGGTGGGGCTCTCCTAGTGGTTTGCTGGAAGGTCATGCTATTTCCTGCTTCCTGCTGGGAATGAGGATTGGGATGTTTCTGGAAGGACTGATTTTCCAGGTAATGGACTGCGGCCAGTGCTACAGCCTCCGGGAGCAGCCGTGTTCCCTTTAGGTGACATGGGTCTGTGTGCTCGGGCTTTAGGGGTGTCTCTGTGTGGGTCTGTGTAGCATGAATGTGAGGTGTGGGCAATGGCTGGACCCGAGAGGGTGTGCTCCCCCTGTAGATATGTCCCGTGGACACGTTACAACTTGGTGTCACTTGGAGAAAACCCTGTCTCCCCTGTACCTTTGGCATGCCCTGTCTTGCTCAGCCCTCACCACACTGGGCCGGGCATTGGTTTTCTCTCCCCACTGCTCAGAGGGAGAAACTGAGGTACAGAGATGAGTGACCCAGGCTCCGGAGCACTCGGGGGGAAGAGCCAGCCTGTGACCTCTGGCTCTGAAGTACTGACCTGCGCTCAACACTTGCACAGGGTCACTAGCGACGGGGTTCCAGCATCTGTGCATGTGCATGGAGGCTGGGAATCTGCAGAGGTCCCAGATGTGGCCACCACCATAAGGTGGGGTCTGTGGTCCTGCAGCCCCGGGCGGCCACAGGCACCCAGAGCTGACTCTGGCATGGAGGCTAATGGGAAGCATGCGTAGATAGCCCAGTGCCCCTGGTCCGCCTACAGATTCAGAGAGGTAAGAAGCCACCTTGGACCATGTAGGTCCGCATCTGTCAGTGCTGGGGTCGCTCCTCAGCCTCTGGCCCAAAGCAGGGAAGAATCGTGGAGATTTGTCACTACAAGCCCTGGAAGCATCAGGCTGTGTGAGCTGTATAGCCTGGGATGGTGGCAAAGAGGAGTTCGATACCCCACTGTGTTACCAGCCTGGACTCAGCTCCTCCCTCCCCTCTGTCCGGCTGCTCTCCTTGGCCTCCTTCCACCACCAAAGAGTGGCCTGGGACAGATCAGTCCTTGTTAACCCTCCGCTGCCTGAGGTGCTCGCTGGCCCAAGGCCACCGCAAGCAAGCCCCACCCTGAGGGAGCCCAGTGGCACCACCAGGGACTGAGTTACAAGTGTCCTCCTAGCTCCCCCCAAAGGCCTGGCCCCAGGGACAGGAACAGGGAAAAGGCTCCATGGAATGCCAAGGTGAGCTCGCCTGCCTTTGAGATGCAAACCCTGCTTTCTTGGTCTCTTTCTTTCTTTTTAAATTCAGTTGAATTTAGACGGGAAGCTGTGGGCATGCGCATCACACACGATATTTACCATCTCCTTTTTGGGGGTTGGGGGGGTCCAGTCCCACCTGGGACACCTGCTTTGTGCAGCCATCGGGGACGGCAGCACCAGCTGGTAGACGGTAGACTGGGGGGGGCTTCTCCTCAGCAGAAATCTTCCCTTGTTGGATGAAGAATTCCATGACTGGCAACCGGTATGGATGGAGAATACGGGATCCAGGAAAAGCTCAGGCCCATTTTGCCAGTGTCCTCTCTGCTGGCCTTGGGGCCGTGGACTGGACTGTTCCCCAGCCAGTTTGCTAAAGTCACCAGTAGGACAAATGACTCGGACAGATGTGCAGGGAGCGATGTGATCTGTCGCTGCAGGTGGTCTCCAGAGTAAGTGACAATAGTATCAACTCCAGAGTTCCTCACTTGCCAGAAAATGATCTAGGTGGTAAGAGAGGGTGGAGGTCCCTTGCCGCCTCTGCTGATTCTGGGTTCCTGTTGGGAACCAGGGCTGGGGGTGTGGGGAGGGAAGCTGATTCTCCAGGTAAAGACCCGTGGCCATTTTTCAACAAGCACCTCTGTTCCCTTTCGGGGGTGAGGGCTTGCGTGCATGGTGGTGGGCTGTACCTTGGGGGAATCAGGTGCTGTCATTGTGTGTGTGTGTGTGTGTGTGTGTGTGCGCGCGCGTGCACTTGTGTGTTTGTCCATCCCCCTAGATCGAGCTTCCCTCCAACAACACAGTTGCCAGCATCAGCAACTAAGTGACAATTCCTATCACCATTGTTTCATGCAATTATCTGTTTCAAACTTGATCAAATTGTGTATTTTAAATGTTTGCTCTTCCTTATATGCCAAGTATACCTCAATAAACTTGGGGGGAAATGCCATCACCAGCTAGGAGAATGTTCACAGGGTTCTAAGTGGACAAAACTGTGCTCCAGATTAAGGAGTCAAAAACAACTTCAGGTCTGACCTCTGAGCAGGCTGTTTCATTCCCTGAGAGGCGCTGGGATCAATCATGACTAAAGAAAAGGAGCCCTAACGGTATCTAGTTGGCCTCTGAGAAAAGGGAGGCTGGAGAGGGTGCAGAATTGTGGGGCATTGCACAGCTTGTGGATAGGGAACCCGGCACTGAGATGAAGCCCTTCAAGCCCCAGACCCTATGCACTGTCTCTCATGCCTCCCCCACCAGGAGAGAATTCTGAGAGGGGATGAGGCAGGTAGTGAAGTCATGGCTGGTGTGAGTGCTGTATGGGCGTCTTCCTAAAAGCCCAGAGAGAGGGGCTTGCTTCCCATTCCAGCCTCTTCTCCAGCCACCTGTGTGACAAACCAGGTACTTTCTTTCATGGAAATTGGGAAGAGGCAGAGAATGCAGTCACGTCTCCTGTTCCCTCACCCGAGACACATCAGTGGGCCTGGAACCACGACCAGGCTGGAGACATGGAAGTTCCCAGCCTGAACCACCCAGAGCCAGGAGGGACGAGTTTTTACTTTTCACCTGCTTCTGGGAGTCACCTGACAATCAGTCCTTGTCTACATGCTGTTGGCCAAGGGTTGTCTGGCCTACAGACACATTTACACTGAAGAGATCTCATCCCACTTGGCCATAGCAACTGTAGAACATTCTAGTTGCACAGGAGGTGAGAGGGGCACAGACTCCAGGCATGGGGAGCTTAGCAAAGTGATGGGAGCTGAACCCAAGGTTGGGGTGATCCTTCTTGCTCCCTTTTATGACCCAGAGGACATAAGTTTGAGGGTTTCTCTGAAATGATCTGAGAGTTCTCACACCCAAACTCTGAGTCCTCCTGCTCATGGGGATAGGAGCCCTGGCCCCTGGTAGCCACTGCAAGGTCACCAACAACATCTCCCTCATTCCTTCTCCCCCAGATGGTCAGCTCTGAGCAGCCTTTCTTGATACAGCCTGGATTAGGGTCTAGTTCAGGGGCAGAAAATTCCCTCTTCAGCTTGTCTGGGCCTCTGTGGCCCCACACTAAGCTAACTGCCTGCCCAGGCTCTAGTCTGGATCAGGAAGAATAGGGTGGGCTCCTGAGGACACTGAAGTGTCCCTGCCCCTAGCTAGACATACCAGCTCACATGTAAGTTAATTTGAGGAAACAAAGTTAAACAGTCCCATCCTTCATACATCAGCCAAATTTCAGGTGCCCCGTAGTGCATGTTTACAACATAGAACATTTCCGTCCTCACAGACAGCTCCCCTGGGCACCTGTTCTGAGCCTGGCAGAGGGACAGCTCACGGACCCCATCTAAGCCAGACTGTTTCCACCACAGTTGGGATCTCAGGTTGATCGTGTGCAGATGAGAGCTATCGTGATCCCGTGGAGACAGGGAAGTGCCATGTGAAGGGGCATCCTTCCTCTCGCTGAAGGATAGCAGCTGTGCTCAAGGTCTTGTTGAAGGGCTCTGACTCCAGGGAGCCCAGGGCAGGTCTGAGGATCTGGATGCAGAGCAGGTGATGCCGGGTGAGCCAGCCTGGCCTCCGCTGGAGCCGCAGGGGCAAGGGAGACCCTCTCTCTAACAACCCGCGGCTCCTGCTTGTGTCTCTAAGGATTAGATTGTCAACAGAAGCTACAATTCAGCAGTGAAGATGAAGACACCCCAGGTAGGGAGCAGCTCTCAGGTGCGTCCCATGGGAGAGGTTTTGGGGAGCAGTCAGAGAACACTTGCAATGTGGAGATTTAGGAAAGGCTATGAAATCAGAGAGAACAAGGAAATGCACGTGCTTTTCATATTTTAATGATGTAAGAATAAGAGCCGTCATGTCTATTGGCTTCGGGTGTACTGTTTGTCATCATCTTGTCTTGCTTTGCTATTTAAGATTACCTTTTCCCCAGACCCCCAGGCGCCAGTACCATCTAGGCATAGGAGGTCCTCGCATCTCCCATGTCTGTAAAATCTCCTGCCGCTGCCCCCCTCGCCAGCCCTCCTGCATCGCCCTGGCTCCTGACCCGGGTCTGCAGCACAGAATGGGGCTGAACAGCCCCGAGTGGTGGGCAGGGAGCAGGGCTGGAGTGAGAAGGACTGGGCCTTCCTCTGGAGGGGCCCCGGAAGCCTGGGTCTGCCCTGGGCTCCCCCCACTTTGTGGTCTCCTGCCCTGGAGGGCTCTGGACTCACTTAACAGCTACCCAAATCACACAATTTTTAAACAGGATGCTTCCATCAAGAATCTGATTCCCGAAATCCTCTTCTCCTGCATTCCAGAGACTGGATCAAGAAAGAAAGAAGAGGAAAGAGAACAGGAAGAGGAAATGGAGTGTAGAGAGGCAGGAGGAAGAACAGAGGCAAACGAGAGTCCTTCAGGGACCCAAACCCCAGGAGGGCACTGGGGTGGCCTCCACTGCCCATGACCTTGCAGGGGGGATGACGGTCAAGGCCAGTGCTACGAGGGAAGGATGTAATGTGAACATACCCTGGGGAAAGGACACCCTTGCTTTTTCCAGCCCTGAGTTTGCTAGGTGAGTCCCCCACTGGCTCCGAGGTTGGGCAGAGGGGACTGTGGGCGCCCACAGGTTCGCCCTGTGCCTCATGCCAGGAGGAGCAAGTCACATGGTGTTCTTTGTGGAAAGTGTCCTGGAGGGTTCACCATGCATAGCTTCCTCAGCATCCCTGCGGGACACAATCGGGCCGGGCACTCTCAAAGTGAACAGGGAGCAGCTCAGCTAATCCATGTGGGGACATAACGCGGGGTGGGCTTGACGTCGCCCAGCTCAGGCTCCCGAGGAAAGTGAGGAGGACAGAGGCCCTGGGGGTCCCTCCTATGCCAGCAGGGTGGCTCTGCTGGCCCCACCACCCATCCCCGAGGGCACATGGCAGCCTGGGCTCAAGTTGGCGACAAGGCAGCATCCATCCCCAGCTGGGAGAGGCCCGAGTCCCAGGGTTCCCTCGTCCCCTGGACGACCAGTCTCACCTCATGGCAACGTTTCTCAGGTTCTATAGATTTTTCATACATACAGGAAAACCAAACAAAACACAAGAATTTGAAGGAAATTGAGTGCAGTGCTAATTTGGAATATGTTAAGGAGTTAGGATTAGAAATTGTGCACGGGAGGAGTCAAGATGGCGGAGAAGTAGCAGGCTGAGACTACTTCAGGTAGCGGGAGATCAGCTAGATAGCTTATCTAAAGATTGCAAATACCTACAAATCCAACGGGAGATCGAAGAGAAGAAGAACAGCAACTCTAGAAACAGAAAATCAACCACTTTCTGAAAGGTAGG